>NC_041383.1:248357736-248373716 GCF_002162155.2 Triticum dicoccoides | reverse complement strand
GAGAGAGAGAGAGAGAGAGAGAGAGAGCATGGCGGTGGAAGCTAGATGTGGAGGGCGCGGCGGCATTGAGATCCTCCTCGGCTCCGAGCTCCATGTCTTCCTCAAGCTCCCACGCCACCTCGCGGATGCAGAGCCGGGCGCATGTGGACATGCCTGTCTTCATCTGCCCGCGATGCCGGGCGGGCGTTGATTGGAGGGTTTCTCACACACCGAGGAACCAGAATCGTCTGTTCTATGTGTGCAGCGAGAATGGGGTATGAATAGGGGCAATTGCACCATTTTTGTGGTCGGGATCTTTGAGCAGTGGGTTGATCTGTTTCATGTTCATGCAGGTGACATGCTTCCTTCTTTGGGTCGATGCTCTGGCCAAGACTCTGATAAATGAACTGCAAGAAGAGCATGAAGAATGGTTGTGCATGCTGCCACGAACCGCAGTGGCTGCAGCACGAGCTCCAGAAGAAGAGATGGAGGGCAAAGCACGCACTGACAGAGAGCTAGCTGTTGAGCTTAGGATGTTGACGAAGAAGGTTAGGAAGCTTGAAGATCAAGCACTACCAATACCCATTTGCAAATACTTTTGGGCATTTGTAGGTATGGTAATCGCACTGGTTGTAATGTTGAAAATGTATGGAAAGTCATGAATTATGGAGGAATTTGTAATCTTGAAATTGTATGAGAAATTCACCTAGTTTGAATGTTGGTCAAAGTTGTTTAAATGTTGAAAAAAAAGAAGAAGTGACCAACATTTAAATATGTTGAAAAAAAGGAGAAGAAATGAGGAATTCAGAAACTTTTGATCAATGAAATGCAGCTCTCTGCTATGCCTTTGTGTCAAAAAAAGGTTGCTCTTGGGCCAAATTCAGAGCGTAGAGCCAAGTGCGGGCTAGACTAATGGGCCAACTGCATCCAATTAGGCCCATTCGGGGGTTCTCTTGCGTGTTTTTCTATTTTCTGTTCTGATTTAATTTAAGCAGTAAATCATAATGCTGAAACTTTTTGTGGAAGCTAATTGAATTATTCCAGAGCCAAACAATTAAGGTTAGGAATTTTTTGGAGCTGTTAAATATTTAATAGCAATTTAATTAATCCAATTCAAATACACCGTGATTTAAATCAAAGACCAAAATGTCATGGAAAATGTGCCTCAGCTCTGGTAGAGGTTTACACCTGGTGCCAAAATAAATGAACATTTTTTAAGGGCATTACATTGAGAAAAAACTAATTTGTCTAAAAAATGAATGGTGGAAAATGCACAAAAAATTGGTGCGGCTGGGGACTCGAACCCAAGACCGCGTGGGTTTGTGGTGTTTAGGGCTGCGCTGGTAACCGCTAGGACAGATGGCAAGACTTTGACATGGGAAGGGAAGGAAGGTATACATAGTGAGACTGTGAAATTTATCAAAAAAAAAATAGTGAGACCGTGAATGTTTGCACACGCGTGAGAGTGGTTTTCCTTTGTTTTGCACTGAAATTTTGGAGGGTTGGAAGGTTGAAAACGTATGTTTGCACTGCCACATGATTTTGGTTAGAGTGGCACTTGGTTTAGGGTTAGAGTGGCACTTGGTTTGGGATTTAAAGGGAATAAATTTGCATGTTAGTTCATGACTTATTTTTTTGAATGAAACAGAGGGCTTCTCACCCCCTCCGATTTTCATTAATGAAAACCACAAGTTCTCGAACTTCATGACTTGGTTTAGGGAAGAATGATATGTTTGGGCATGGACATTTTTTAACACACATAATAAACCCTAATAACTTAGATAAGATGCAACACACCGTACCATTACAATAATAAGTTCACGGACACATGACGAAACATGACACGACACGACATGACATAGAAAAGCAACAAAATAAAAAATGAAACATGACAAGCTTGACTCTGGGCTTGAACATCTTCATCTTGACCTCCTTCTTCCACTTTGGCCGCGCGCGCCCCTTCAACACCTTCTTCATCTTCACACCTCATCCTCCTCATCGTAGGGAAGGGAGTGCATCTGGGCTGGAGTGGGGAAGATGCTCTCGTAGTTGGTGTAGATGTTGTAGACGGTGAAGAAGATGGCCTCGCAGCCGCACCAAAAGACTTGGCCGAGGAGCTCACGCGCGTCAAACGGGTTGGTGAAGGTGACCGTGCGCAGTAGGAGGATGCCACCGCGGTCACGAACCTCGTTGAGGGTTAACATCCTCGGTGAGCCCCGTGGGAGGTGGGCATAGCCAGCTCTAAGGAAGGCGCGGGTGAGTTCAGTGGAACCCCTCCACCTTGAAATAGCCCACACATGGAGCTCCCTCTCCACGAGCACGCCCGGTGGGTAGCACAGCTCCGGCACGACAGGCGGACAGCTGAAGGTCGGCCCGTTGAACTGCATGGTCTCGCTTGGGGAGGGCTCGGTCGATTGGGTGTTTGAAGTTGGAGAGAATGGATCGGATCTGGCTTGTGGGTGGGAGAGGAAGAGAGGCACCCCATTTATAGGCCTGTGGGTGGGAGAGGAAGAGAGAAAGGATGAGAACGGTGCATGTGTGAATCCGAATGCGTGTGTGTATCCGGACGCGTGTGTGAAACCGTTGTTTTGCACTCTTAAATTTTTGCAAAAAAACAATGCATGGGGCGCGTGCGTGCATCTGAATCACTGCATAGCTCTTTGACCGGGCGGTGCATCTGACTCGCTGCCCTGAACCACCTAGCTGGTCTCGCTAGCCTAGCTCGCCTAGCGCGCCTCGCTCGCCTCGCTCGCATGCATGCACGTCGCCGCCTCCCGCGCATGCAAACCCACGTCGCCGCCTCCCATGAATGCAAGGCCTGGAAAGGCTGAGACATGCTATCTACTGCGGTCTCAGGCCCAGACAACGAGACGGCCCAACGGTCCATCCAGCGCGCCCGGTATTTTTTTTAAAAAAGAATCTCCTAGCCAATCAGATTGCATCTCGCGGATCGCCCCCTCCTCCCCGCAGATTCCTTCTAGAAGGGTTAGATCGACAGCCCTTGATCGCCGCTAGGGTTAGATGAACGGTCCTTGTTCAACACTAGGGTTAGCGGGGTTTGGAGCAGTCAAAGCTATGTTTGACCAGATTTCAAATGAGCATAATAAATTAAATAAAAATCAGAAAAATAAAAAACCCGTGCACATAGTCTTCTTATGTCATATACTAACGATTTAAGTGGATAAACAAGGTTTACATACATTTAAACGATAAGTTCATGTGTATTGTGTGATATCTCGAGTATCTCAAACTCTCTTGTATGAAGTGAAGAGAAGTGTTTTGGGGAAAGGAGCATGAAAATTTCAAAAAACTCACCACAGCTTCATTTTAGAGTGACTAAAAAGGATCCAGGCTTAGTTTTTCATTTTGATGTTTTACACTTGTTTAAATCTTGGTCAAACTTAAGTTTGACCGAATTCAAATGAGCAAAACAAATTTAAAAAAAAATCAAAAAATGGAAAAACGAGTGCACATAGTCTGTATATATAGAATATATGTTTAGGAAAGTTATTTGGCTGATTTAGACAAGGTCGAAGAAAACCTTGCTTAGAAATAAGGTCGTTTACCCTACCTTTGGGCCCCTCATTTTAGCACATTTTTCATGAAAATTTCAAAAACCTCACCACGACTTCATTTTGGATTGACTAAGAAGGATCCAGGCTTAGTTTTTCATTTTGATGTTTTAGACTTGTTTAAATCTTGGTCAAAGTTAGGTTTGGCCAGAATTCAAATGAACAAAACAAAATTCAAAAAAATCGAAAAAAGGAAAAACCATGTGCTCATTCAAACATCATCCAACAGATTTAAACATCATGTCAAACATAGTTCTAACATAGGTCCAACATCATCCAACAGAAATACAACATTATTCATAATGTTTCATAATTATTCATATATAGCGTTGGGGCTTTTGTCTGTTCCTTGAGCTTCTTGCCATCACTTTGCTCCTCGTGCACCTTGTGCTCATTGCTTCTTCTCTTCTCCTCTTGGATGTCAGTACCTTGCGCGTCTTCTTCAAACCTATCATAGAGCTATGCAAAACATAAAGGGTAATGAGATCATGTCAAGTGATAAATGTACAGTAGTATTTGACCCTTGCAAGATTTACATACCTAGCAGAACTCACAACAGAAGGTTGGTCACCATTTGGAGCCTCACTTGGATCATCATTTGGAGCCTCACTTGGATCACCATGATCACCATTTGGAGCCTCACTTGGACACCATGATCACTATTTGGAGCCTCACTTGGATCACCATTTGGATCCTCACTTGAATCATTATTTGGAGGATATTTTGGATCATCTTCAAAATCATGCGGCTATTGACCATCATCTTTTTGAACCTCGTCAAAATCCTCATCTGATGCAACCGGCTGTTGACCATCATTTTCATCATCTGTTGAGGCAACCGGCTGCTGACCAACATTTTCATCCAAGCCATCGAAACTCTCTCCGAACGCTGGATCTACTGTGTTATCACAATACTTACCGAAATGACCAGACCCACCACACCTTGTCACTTACGCTTCCTCGCTCCAAGTCCAGCTCCTTCGCTGCGAGGTCTGATTTGACTCTTCCTTGGTCTACCTGCTGCTCTCTTCAGAACTGGAGTGCAAAGCTTGAATCCAGGGTCCACCACGTCCAATTGTTGTTTTCCCTCCATAGCAGGCAAGGCATAAGCATATGTGGCTTTGAACCTTGCAACAGAGTAGTAATCATGCACATACTGCTGTATGTTCCCTGCTGGACCTGGGAGAGAAGTGATGAAAAACAAGGCATGAATGCATGGCAACCCAATTATCTGACATTGCCTACAACTGCAAGTTCTAGCTTCTAAATCCACTGGATATCTCCATTCCCTCTTCTCTTTATCCAAATATGATATCTATGATGTGGTACCCGAGCAAAGAGTCATGTTCATTTCCAAGCCTGTTGTTTTCTGCTTCAGTTCATTCATCACGGCAGGGATGATAATGTGGCCCATGAATTTTGCCTCGGCTATTTCTGCACGATAATGAAATTTCTGCATGTATTCTATCCTTATCCTGTCAAGCAAATCCACCACATAATGACCCTTTAGTTTCCGGATCGTTGAGTTGAAATACTCTGCTAGATTATTGTGCACATAGTCAACTTTGCTCAGTTCACTGAATTGGCTTCTGGCCCATAACTTGGAGTGGTCTGTTTCCAAGTATTCTTTCACTTTGGGATTCATGTATAACTGCCTCAAGTGGTAGTTGTGCTTCTTCACACTGCAAGTCAAAGATGCTGGCCATAAATTGTTGGTATACACCTTTCCTTTGAATTTCTTCATGAAATTTGCAGCAAGGTGACACATGCATTCCCTATGCTCTACTCCAGGGAACACATTGTCCACGGCCAC
Organism: Triticum dicoccoides; assembly: GCF_002162155.2. NCBI lineage: Eukaryota > Viridiplantae > Streptophyta > Magnoliopsida > Poales > Poaceae > Triticum > Triticum dicoccoides. The sequence goes on along the minus strand of NC_041383.1, from coordinate 248,368,353 downwards.
TTATCAACCTTTGCAGGCATCTGTATGAATGACCAACCCATTGGGATGTGCAATAGCTCGACGCAGATTATGCAAACACCAAGTCCAGCTCTCCTCAGACTCTGTCTCCAGCACACTGTGGGCAACTGGAAATACAAAACTGTGTGCATCAACTGCACAAGCTGCTACTAACTGTCCTTTAAACCTCCTTGTGAGAAAAGTGGCATCAATAGCTAAATAAGGCCTGCAGCCTGCCAAAAAAACCCGGCAACAAGCCTCAAAGCAGACAAAAACCCTTCTAAAGCATTCCTTGGTCTTTGTCACTCCCCTGAATGTGTACTCCACGGTGTGGTGATCAATATCTACAATACTACCTGGGCTTGTCCTCTCCACTTCACCTTTGAATGAATACAACAATTGAAAACTTTCCTGCCAGTTACCATAAATAGAATCAATAGCATGTTGTTTACCATTGAACAACCTCATGTATGGTAAATCTATCTTGAACTTATCTTTGATGTTCTTCTGCAATTCCTTTGGACCCACTTGCTGGTTTTCTTTCACCCACTTCTTTACTTCTTCTGCCACCCATCTTGACTTGGCTCTACTGATTGTATCCTTCCTAAGGGTTGATTCCTGGCATGTGTGCTTAAAAGGGTTCGCTTTGACCTAAACATTAGTGCTATTTTGCATTTTAGATGCGAGCAGCCTCCATGGACAACTCTCAGTCGGACAGTGCACTCTGTAACGTACTTGATCGCTCTTGTCAACTTTGAAAGTACGTTCTACCTTGATGCAGTATGTCACAAGTGCATTTCTACACTCATTCATGGATGCAAAAATTGTACCTTCTTCCATATGAGGGTTTAAAGGGTCCCATTCAACAGCTGCAAGGTCTTCATCCTCACCCACCGCGTCATCATCCACACGGACTGCATTGTGAGCCTCATCTTGGTTTTCAGCCCGAGGTGCCTATCGTAAATTCCGAATAACATCAGAATATAACTTCTCTTCATCAACCCCAGAATTGTAGCCATCAGGCTCCACTTCAAGGGGGACTCTACTGTTGTTGCCCACACTTGTCGAGCCACCACGTCGCCGTGCACCAACTGAACTGTTCTGGCTAAAGATGCCATTACGACGACTTGGTTCTCCTCGAGATGTTGCACCCGTCATCCTAGGTCCAAATGCCTGCTCAAGCACATCAACTTGCAGCCTCACATGAAAATTATCTTTCTCTTTATGCCTAACAAACATGGTAGCTAGCTCTTCATCATTACTAACTGTCACCCATTTCTTTTCCCCATCATAGTATTTGTATACCACTTCATCAGGCAAACCCCAAGGATATTGGCTACAAATTACCTCCCCAAATTGTCTGAAACTACAATTACTAGCCATTGGCAACCGATAATCAAAACCTCCTTGGTATTTCTTCTTATCCTTTGCATCGAACATGTACCAGTCCCTTCTAATGTGCACCAAGAAAGCAAACCGCAACTCCATCCTAACCGGCGAAAAACAGAGACGCAATCAGCACACTAATTAGGCAAACCTACTCGAATCGAGTGTTCAAATGCACAACTAAGCTCAATCTAAACAGGAGGCGAGACTTACCCCTCGGGAACCCAGTCGTGGATGCGGCGGATCTTCGGCCCGATGCCTGCCTCACCAAATACTCCAGGGTCACCGCTGCTCGCCATTTTGCCCTAGGGTTCTTCCTCCTAGTTCAAATAGCTCCAGCAGCCCCCCACCTTTGAGCGCTCCGGCCGGGCGCACGGAAGGAGGCCGCGCCGCGGGTCGAGCAGGTGGCGGGCACCCCAACCGTGGCATCGCAGGAAGGTGGTGGGCGTCACAGGTAGCCATGGAGTGTAGGCACGCTAGCGGTGGAGTAGGCCCTGCAGCTGGTGGCAGGGCAGGTGCTCGCCGCGGCGCAAGTGGCGGCGCGGCGGCGGCGCAGGGCAGCCGGACGGCGGGGAAGCAGATGGGCAGAGTGAGCTATGAATGATTTGGGAATTTAGTTGCACGGGCCTACATGTCAGCTCCGGACCCACGTCCATGTGGTCCCACGTGTAAGCTCCAGACCCACAACCGCTAACGTCGGCGGACGGAATGGACTCAAATATGGCCGTTTGGCCTCGTCATAGTTGTTGTGCATGGACTAGGGGCAAAACTGAGCATAATTCACATCTGAGGGCAAAACTGAGCAAATGGACACCACTGAGGGCAAAAGGATAATTAACCCTTAAAAATGTATTGGTGTCTACTTCTTTTCATACAAATTATTCTTTTTTGTATACATATGGAACATTTTCTTTTATATATTTAGCAATTTAAAAATACATGATTAATAGTTTTTCATACAAGTGCGCCCAGGTTGTTGGACGTTGTCTCCACCACTGGCCAGGGTAAGGATTACAATTGGCGATGGTGTTTCTGGTGGAAGATGGCTCGTATTTGTGTTCTTACTTCTTTTTGTAGTGTGTGTGTGTGTGTGTGTGTGAGAGAGAGAGAGAGAGAGAGAGATTTGATTATTAATTTCTGGGTGAATGCTCTTTCTATGTGATGATGATTGGGATAGGCAGTCTAGGCCTACTTGCTCGGAGGAACCATATGTAGCTGGACATTTTTTCTAAAAAACACCTGTAACTTTATTCATCCTCGTAACAATTATAGGTACATTGATTTAGATCTAAGGGCCTGTTTGGGACTGCTCCGCTTCACCAAAAATCAGTTTCGCTTCACTAAATTCACTTTGGAGCAGTTTCATCCAAAAGTTCTAGCACTACCAAAGAGAATGTTTGGCTTCCATCTAGCTCCTGCTTCAAGAATGACAAATTTCGTGGAAAAGATCTATTTGATTGGTTGGGGGTGCTACCTCTTGAGCACTGCATTGGTTTTCCCTTGAAGAGGAAAGGGTGATGCAGCAAAGTAGCATAAGTATTTTCCTCAGTTTTTGAGAACCACGGTATCAATCCAGTAGGAGGCTCCAAACAAGTCCCTCGTACCTACACAAACAAACAAGAACCTCGCAACCAACGCGATAAAGGGGTTGTCAATCCCTTCACGGCCACTTGCAAAAGTGAGATCTGATAGAGATAATAAGATAAGATAAATATTTTTGGTATTTTTATGATATAGATTGAAAAGTAAAGATTGCAAAATAAAGTAGATCGGAAACTTATATGATGAAAGATAGATCCGGGGGCCATAGGTTTCACTAGCGGCTTCTCTCAAGATAGCATAAATATTATGGTGGGTGAACAAATTACTGTCGAGCAATTGATAGAAAAATGCATAGTTATGATAATATCTAGGCATGATCATGTATATAGGCATCACGTCCACAACAAGTAAACCGAAATGATTCTGTATCTACTACTATTACTCCACACATCGACCGCTATCCAGCATGCATCTAGAGTATTAAGTTCATAAGAACAGAGTAATGCATTAAGCAAGATGACATGATGTAGAGGGATAAACTCAAGCAATATGATATAAGCCCCATCTTTTTATCCTCGATGGCAACAATACAATACGTGCCTTGCTGCCCCTGCTGTCACTGGGAAAGGACACCGCAAGATTGAACCCAAAGCTAAGCACTTCTCCCATTGCAAGAAAGATCAATCTAGTAGGCCAAACCAAACTGATAATTCAAAAAGACTTGCAAAGATAACCAATCATACATAAAAGAATTCAGAGGAGATTCAAATATTTCTCATAGATAAACTTGATCATAAACCCACAATTCAGCGGATCTCGACAAACACATCGCAAAAAGAGTTACATCGAATAGATCTCCAAGAAGATCGAGGAGAACTTTGTATTGAGATTCAAAGAGAGAGAAGAAGCCATCTAGCTAATAACTATGGACCCGAAGGTCTGTGCTAAACTACTCACAACTCATTGGAGAGGTTATGGTGTTGATGTAGAAGCCCTTTGTGGTCGATTCCCCCTCCGGCGGAGCGCTGGTGAAGGCTCCAAGATGGGATCTCGTGTATACAGAAGGTTGCGGCAGTGGAAATAGGGTTTCATGGTGCTCCTGGATGTTTTCGGGGTACGTAGATATATATAGGCGAAGGAGGTAGGTCAGGGGAGCCACGAGCGGCCCACGAGGGTGGGGGCACGACCACCCCCCTAAGGCGCGCCTTGCACCCTCGTGGCCGCCTTGGCTGCTTCTTGACATCCACTCCAAGTCTCCTGGATTGTGTTTGTTCCAAAAAGATTGCTCCCGAAGGTTTCATTCTGTTTGGACTCCGTTTGATATTCCTTTTCTTCGAAACAGTGAAATAGGCAAAAAAACAGCAATTCGGGTTGGGCCTCCGGTTAGTAGGTTAGTCCCAAAAATGATATAAAAGTGTAAAGTACAGCCCATAAACATCCAAAACAAGTAATATAATAGCATGGAACAATCAAAAAATTATAGATACGTTGGAGACGTATCAAGCATCCCCAAGCTTAATTCCTGCTCATCCTCGAGTAGGTAAATGGTAAAAATAGTAATACTTCAAGCATACTAACAAGTAATCATGTCTTATCAAAATAGCATAGCCAAAGAAAGCTTATCCCTACAACATCATATAGTTAGGCTATGCTTCATTTTCATCACACAAAATACTCCCATCATGCACAACCCCGGTTTCAGCCAAGAAATTGGTTCATACTTTTTAACACGCTTCAGCTTTTTCAACTCTCAGGCAATACATGAGCGCAAGCCATGGATATAGCACTATATGTGGAATAGGATGGTGGTTGTGAAGAAGACAAAAAGGGAGAAGATAGTCTCACATCAACTAGGTGTATCAATGGGCTATGGGGATGCCCATTAATAGATATCAATGTGAGTGAGTAGGGATTACCATGCAATGGATGCACTAGAGCTATAAATGTATGAAAGCTCAACAAAAGAAGCTAAGTGGGTGTGCATCCAACCTTCTTGCTCACGAAGACCTAGGGCATTTTGAGGAAGCCCGTCATGGGAATATACAAGCCAAGTTCTAATATGAAAAATTCCCACTAGCATATGAAAGCGACAACATAGGAGACTCTCTATTATGAAGATCATGGTGCTACTTTGAAGCACAAGTGTGGAAAAAGGATAGTAACATTGTCCCTTCTCTTTTTTCTCTCATTTTTTTGGGTGGGCTTCTTTGGCCTCTTTTATTTTTATAAATTCCGAAGTCTCATCCCGACTTGTGGGGGAATCATAGTCTTCATCATCCTTTCCTCACTTGGGACAATGCTCTAATAATGAAGATCATCACACTTTATTGATTTACAACTCAAGAATTACAACTCAATACTTAGAACAAAATATGACTCTATGTGAATGCCTCAGGAGGTGTACCGGGATATGCAATGAATCAAGAGCAACATGTATGAAAGAATTATGAAGGTGGCCTTGCCACAAATACGATGTCAACTACATGATCATGCAAAAGCAATATGACAATGATGGAGCGTGTCATAATAAACGGAACGGTGGAAAGTTGCATGGCAATATATCTCGGAATGGCTATGGAAATGCCATAATAGGCAGGTATGGTGGCTGTTTTGAGGAAGGTAAATGGTGGGTGTATGATACCGGCAAAAGTTGCGCGGCATAAGAGAGGCTAGCATTGGTGGAAGGGTGAGAGTGCGTATAATCCATGGACTCACATTAGTCATAAAGAACTCATATACTTATTGCAAAAGTTTATTAGCCCTCGAAGAAAAGTACTACTATGCATGCTCCTAGGGGAAGGGTTAGTAGGAGTTAACCATCGCGCGATCCCGACCTCCACACATAAGGAAGGCAATCAAAAGAGCACCCCATGCAACAAATTTTTTACACAATATTTACCATATGTGCATGCTACGGGACTTGCCAACTTTAACACAAGTATTTCTCAATTTAATAATTACCCAACTAGCATGACTCTAACATTACCACCTTTATATCTCAAAACAATTATCAAGCATCAAGTTGATCGTAGTGTTTAATGCACTTTCTATGATAGTTTTTATTATACCCAACTTGGATGCCCATCATTCTAGGACCAATTTTATAACCAAAGAAAATACCATGTTGTTCTAAAAAACTCTCAAAGTAATACAAGTGAAGCATGAGAGATCAATAATTTCTACAAAATAAAGCCACCGTCGTGCTCTAAAAAGATATAAGTGAAGCACTAGAGCAAAATTGTCTAGCTCAAAAGATATAAGTAAAGCACATAGAGTATTGTAATAAATTCTGAATCATGTGTGTCTCTTCCAAAAGGTGTGTACAGCAAGGATGATTGTGGTAAACTAAAAATCAAAGACTCATATCATACAAGACGCTCCAAGCAAAACACATATCATGTGGTGAATAAAAATATAGCTCCAAGTAAAGTTACCGATAGATGAAGACGAAAGAGGGGATGCCTTTCGGGGCATCCCCAAGCTTAGGCTTTTGGTTGTCCTTGAATTATCATGGGGTGCCATTGGCATCCCCAAGCTTAGGCTCTTGCCACTCATTGTTCCATAATCCATCAAATCTTTACCCAAAACTTGAAAACTTCACAACACAAAACTCAACAGGAAATCTCATGAGCTCCGTTAGTGCAAGAAAGAAAAACCACCACTTAAGGTACTGTAATCAACTCATTCTTTATTTATATTGGTGTTAAACCTACTGTATTCCAATTTCTCTATGGTTCATACCCCCCGATTCTAGCCATAGATTCATCAAAATAAGCAAACAACACACGAAAAACAGAACCTGTTAAAAATAGAATCTGTTAAAAACAGAACAGTCTGTAGTAATCTGTAACTTTAGAATAATTATGGAACTCTAAAAATCCTACAAAAATAGGAAGTCCTAGGAAATTTGTCTATTGATCTACCGCAAAAATAATCAACTAAAAATCACGTTTCTGTGATTTATTACAATTATTCTCGTGCGCGCAAAAGTTTCTGTTTTTCAGCAAGATCAAATTAACTTTCACCATAGGTTATCCTATAGGTTCTAGTTGGCACAAACACTAATTAAAACATAAAACCACATCTAAACAGAGGCTAGATTAATGATTTATTACTAAACAGGAACAAAAATAAAATTGGGTTGCCTCCCAACAAGCGCTATCATTTAACGCCCCTAGCTAAGCATAAAAGCGAGCATAGATCTAAGTATTGCCATCTTTGGTATTCAATTCATAAGTGGCTCTCATAATAGATTCATAAGTAATTTAATTTTCTTTCTAGGAAAGTGTTCCATGCCATTCCTTAATGGAAATTGGAATCTAATATTTCCTTCCTTCATATCAATAATTGCACCAATCATTCTAAGGAAAGGTCTACCAAGAATAATAGGACATGAAAAATTGCAATCTATATCAAGAACAATAAAATCTACAGGCACATAATTCCTATTGGCAACAATAAGAACATCATTAATCCTTCCCATAGGTTTCTTAATAGTGGAATCCGCAAGGTGCAAGTTTTAAAGAGCAATCATCAAATTCACGGAAACCTAGCACATCACATAAAGCTTTTGGAATCGTGGAAACACTAGCACCCAAATCACACAAAGCATAGCATTCATGATCTTTAATTTTAATTTTAATAGTAGGTTCCCACTCATCATAAAGTTTTCTAGGGATAGAAACTTCTAATTCAAGTTTTTCTTCATAAGATTGCATCAAAGCATCAACGATATGTTTGGTAAAAGCTTTATTTTTACTATAAGCATGAGTAGAATTCAACACACGTTGCAACAAGGAAATACAATCTATTAAAGAACAATTATCATAATTAAATTCCTTGAAATCCAAAATAGTGGGTTCATTGCTATGTAAAGTTTTGACCTCTCCAATCCCACTTTTACCAATTTTAGCATCAAGATCTAAAAACTCTGAATCATTGGGACGCCTTTTAACTAAAGTTGACTCATCTCCAGTCCCATCATTATCAAGATTCATATTGCAAAACAAAGATTTTACAGGAGACACATCAATCACTTTTAGATCTTCATCATTATTATCATGAAAACTAGAAAAACACGCTCTTACAAAGCAATCTTTCTTAGCACTTATCCTAGCGGTTCTTTCTTTGCACTCATCAATGGAAATTCTCATGGCTTTGAGAGACTCGTTGATCTCATGCTAAGGTGGAATAGATCTAATTTTCAAAGAATCAACATCAAGAGAAATTCTATCCATGTTCCTAGCCAATTCATCAACTTTAAGCAATTTTTCTTCAAGCAAAGCATTGAAATTCTTTTGAGAGATCATAAATTCTTTAACACTATTCTCAAAATAAGAGGGCATCTTACTAAAATTTCCATAAGAGTTGTTGTAGGAATTACCATAATTATTAGAGGAATTACTAGGAAACGGCCTAGGATTAAAGTTTCCTCTATAAGCATTGTTACCAAAATTATTCCTACCAACAAAATTCACATCCATAGATTCATTATTATTTTTAATCAAAGTAGACAAAGGCATATCATTAGGATCAATAGGAGCACTCTTATTAGCAAACAATTTCATAAGTTCATCCATCTTTCCACTCAAAACATTAATCTCTTCTATCGCATGAACCTTTTTACTAGTAGATCTTTCGGTGTGCCATTGAGAATAATTAACCATAATATTATCTAGGAGTTTAGTAGCTTCTCCTAAAGTGATTTCCATAAAAGTGCCTCCCGCGGCCGAATCTAAAAGATTTCTAGAAACAAAATTCAATCCGGCATAAAAAGTGTGTATGATCATCCATAAATTCAAACCATGTGTAAGGCAGTTACGTATCATTAATTTCATTCTTTCCCAAGATTGTGCAACATGCTCATGATCTAGTTGCTTAAAATTCATAATATCGTTTCTAAGAGATATGATCTTAGCGGGAGGAAAATACTTAGAGATAAAAGCATCTTTGCACCTATTCCATGAATCAATACTGTTTTTAGGCAAAGACGAAAACCAAGTTTTAGCATGATCTCTAAGTGAAATGGAAATAACTTCAATTTAACAATATCATTATCCATGTCTTTCTTCTTTTGCATATCACACAAATCAACAAAGTTGTTTAGATGAGTAGCGGCATCTTCACTAGGAAGGCCAGAGAATTGATCTTTCATAACAAGATTCAACAAAGCAGCATTGATTTCATAAGATTCAACATCATTAAGAGGAGAAATCAGAGTGCTAAGGAAATCATTATTGTTGGTATTGGAAAAATCACACAATTTAGTATTATCTTGAGCCATTGTGACAAGCAATCGAACACACAAGCACACAAGAGGCAAGCGAAAAAGAGAGGCGAACGGGAAAGAGAGGGCGAATAAAATGGCAAGGGTGTAGTGGGGGAGAGGAAAACGAGAGGCAAATGGCAAATAATGTAACGCGAGGGAGATGAGTTTGTGATGGGTACTTGGTATGTCTTGACTTGAGCAAATACCTCCCGGGCAACGGCGCCAGAAATCCTTCTTGCCACCTCTTGAGCATTGCGTTGGTTTTCCCTTGAAGAGGAAAGGGTGATGCAGCAAAGTAGCGTAAGTATTTCCCTCGGTTTTTGACAACCAAGGTATCAATCCAGTAGGAGGCTCCAAACAAGTCCCTCGTACCTACACAAAGAAACAAGAACCTTGCAACCAACACAGTAAAGGGGTTGTCAATCCCTTCACGGCCACTTGCGAAAGTGAGATCTGATAGAGATAATAAAATAAGATAAATATTTTTGGTATTTTTATGATATAGATTGAAAAATAAAGTAGATCGGAAACTTATATGATGAAAGATAGACCCGGGGGCCATAGGTTTCACTAGTGACTTCTCTCAAGATAGCATAAGTATTACGGTGGGTGAACAAATTACTGTTGGGCAATTGATAGAAAAGTGCATAGTTATGAGAATATCTAGGCATGATCATGTATATAGGCATCACGTCCGCGACAAGTAAACCGAAACCATTCTGCATCTACTACTATTAGTCCACACATCGACCGCTATCCAACATGCATCTAGAGTATTAAGTTCATAAGAACAGAGTAACGCATTAAGCAAGATGACATGATGTAGAGGGATAAACTCAAGCAATATGATATAAACCCCATCTTTTTATCCTCGATGCCAACAATACAATACGTGCCTTGCTGCCCCTGCTGTCACTGGGAAAGGACACCGCAAGATTGAACCCAAAGCTAAGCACTTCTCCCATTGCAAGAAAGATCAATCTAGTAGGCCAAACGAAACTGATAATTCGAAGAGACTTGCAAAGATAACCAATCATACATAAAAGAATTCAGAGGAGATTCAAATATTTCTCATAGATAAACTTGATCATAAACCCACAATTCATCGGTTCTCGACAAACACACCGCAAAAATAGTTACATCAAATAGATCTCCGAGAAGACCGAGGAGAACTTTGTATTGAGATTCAAAGAGAGAGAAGAAGACATCTAGCTAATAACTATGGACCCGAAGGTCTGTGGTAAACTACTCACAACTCATCGGAGAGGCTATGGTATTGATTTAGAAGCCCTCCATGGTCGATTCCCCCTCCAGCGGAGCACCGCGAAGGCTCCAAGGTGGGATCTCGCGGATACAGAAGGTTGCGGCGGTGGAAATAGGGTTTCGTGGTGCTCCTGGATGTTTTTGGGATACATAGATATATA
>NC_041383.1:248345432-248357163 GCF_002162155.2 Triticum dicoccoides | reverse complement strand
ATATAGGCGAAAGAGGTAGGTCAGGGGAGCCACGAGGGGCCCACTAGGGTGGGGGGGCGCGCCCACCCCCCTAGGGTGCGCCTTGCACCCGCGTGGCCGCCTCGTCTGCTTCTTGACGTCCACTCCAAGTCTCCTGGATTGCGTTTATTTCAAAAAGATCGCTCCCGAAGGTTTCATTCTGTTTGGACTCCATTTGATATTCCTTTTCTTCGAAACACTAAAATAGGCAAAAAAAACTGCAATTCGGGCTGGGCCTCTGGTTAGTAGGTTAGTCCCAAAAATGATATAAAAGTGTAAATTAAAGCCCATAAACATCCAAAACAGGTAATATAATAGTATGGAACAATCAAAAATTATAGATACGTTGGAGACGTATCAAGGGGGAGGGGAACGAAGGGGTATCCACTTACTGGTGGCAGTGGCGGGTAATTTCCACCCAACTTCAGCTTCTCAAGTTTTTTGGAGCACCCTTGAAGAGCTTCATAAAAAAATGGAAGTTGTACCTCAGATTCTAATTTATTTTCGAAGCCGCATACCGTGGAGCTACCCCGTTTGGCTTGTGTTTTCTGGAGCGAAGCTAAATTTTAAGGAGCAGAGCAGTCTCAAACAGGCTCTAAGATCCAAGAAAATACAAAGTAACTCCAATGACTAAGAATTACAACGAAATCTCTTGGAAACACCTTCTTCACCGTATTAATCTTTTCTCGAAGAAATACTCCAAAGACTTGATTTTCATAAAAATATCACGAAATGAAAAAGATTTAAAAAAGATAAAAAGAAAGAAAAATAAAACAAAACAAAAATGTAAAAAGAAAGGGAAGGTCTAGAACATTCCCAAAACCGGATTTCTGATCTGCTCTACTTGGGCCGGCCCAAAACACGTCGCGGGCAGGGGGTGCGCATTTGGTGCAAGAGCTATTTCTCGTTATAAGCGGGTTGGTAGCTTCTCCGAAATCACTAATTAAGGAGTACTCCTTCCAAAGCTCACATCCACCTTACCAGGGTGGGTCGGATCCAACGCGTCCTAAGCTCCCCATATATGGGCTGGATTCGATGCGTCCGGACCTCCCCACATATGGGCTTGATCCAAAGCATCTGAGTACATCCCCGCCCCACATATGGGTTTGATCTGAAGCATCTGAGTACATACAGACCGCCCCACATATGGGCTGGATTCAACACGTCCGAGCATGTCCGGACCGCCCCACATATGCGCTGGATTTGCGGGATGCCCAAGAACCGGGCCGGTTTGAGGAAGCCGGTTGGGTAGCAATTTCGTAACCGGTTATTGACCGGGTTGTTCGCCTGGATGTATATAGGGGGGTTTGAGGGGTTCAGTTGTAGATACTCTTACAAGAAAGAAATAAAAAATACATTAAGGGTTAGAGCATCTCCAGCCGCTAACCCAACAGCCCCCCCCCCAGGCAAATTTTTAGCGCCGGTGGCCGAAAATCGGCCCAGTCGCGCCCCCAGGGCCTCATTTAGCGCCGGTTTGGCCAAATTAATAGCCGGCGATCCCGATCAGAACCCAAGCGCTCGGGTGTCGCCTGGGGGGCGCCGGCAAAAGCGAAAAGGGGTGTGGGGTCGCTTTGTCAGCGAGAGGAGGCCATTTTCCCGCCGTTTCCTCCCGCTTCCCCCCTCAGCTTCCCTCTCATTCTCCATTCCTCCCACCAATCTCCTCCTCCTCCCTTCCAAGTCGGGCCCCATGCCGCCAAAGAAGTACGTGTTCCCCTGCACCATGACGGATACCATAGCCGCCGTTGCCGCCCAGCCGAAGTAGAGGAAACAGAGGGCACCGCCGTCCAAGCCCCCGGGCATGACCAACGCCGACTGGAAGGTGGAAGTGCAGTGCCGAGAGGCCGTCACCGTCGATAGGCGCAACAGGGCCAAGAAGGCCTGGGAGAGGGCGGCGCTCGTGGCCGCGATGGCAGCGGAGTAGGCGGAGTGCTCGGTCGAACAAGCCGAGGCGGCTCGCGCGGGGATGATGAATCAACCTGGCAGCCACGGCCCGCACGCGACCTGGAGCCAGCAAAGCGTCGGATACTGGCGGAGTGCGGCCTCATCCTGAACCAGATACCGGCGACGCCTACGCCAACTCCCACGCCGACGCCAACGCCACAACCCAGCCCAAGTGACGATGCCTCCGCGACGCCCAACAGCACAGAAGTCGCGCCGACCAGTCCAAAATCCGTGCTGACACCTCCCAGCCCGCGCACGCCGACGCTGACGCTGGAGGCCGACCCCGACGTTTGATGCATTCCTTGCGTGTCCTTTCTTTTTGTGCGCCGAACTTTTCATTTGATCGCCGAACTGTGGCACGGTGATGATCGCTGAACTGCTGCGTCGATCGCCGGATTATGGCATTCTTTGGAGCGGGAACGGATCAAGTTTGAATATGGGGGCATGGTCGGGGCCTTGGGGGGCAGCACCTGGGGGCGTGGCTGGGGCCTTGATCGCCCCCAGGGCCTAAAAATCGCTGGGTGAACGCCCGAAAATGCGCCGGCCTATGCGTTGGGGGGGGGCGAACGAGTGGAGATGCTCTTAGATGGCATGCGTGGTTACCGCAGCAGTTGGTATCATGGACTAATACTTCTACCATGGATGTCCTATTCTAACCGAGAAAGAGGCGTAGTTGTCTCGTCTGATTATCCTAAGCACATATGCTAGCTAGGGTTCTCATTAGTATTTTCCTTTCACGACGCTTTCGATGCTAGCCGCCGACCCAAAGTCTTTCTTTTCTCATTTGTGTTCCTTGTTCTCGTTCCACAGGGCCACCAAAGCGAACTAGGCATGGCGTACGGCGAAGTTGACCATCGCGGGGTGCACACAACTCAGGAGATTTGCATCATGGATCATCATTTTCCTCCTGAGATAATTCCGTGCTTGATTGCTCGCTCCCTTGAATCACCTCGAACATCTATTTATTTCTACAAACACATACAGTATATATGATATGCATGTGTTGATCAGGGAAAGAGTTTCGGCATTTTCATCTACTAGTTTCTAGGCAACGGATGCCTCTTCGGGTACAACAACATGCTCACCATCGAAGATTACTTTGTCCACCTCTTCCCGGTATAACAAACTTTTACTAGTATATGAATGTTTTTCTTCTTTCACATCGAGTATGCCACACACACGCTGAAAGCACAAGTGCTCCCTGGGTGATTTTGGTAATTTATGTCAACATATCTCTGGTTGGACTAATATTTCTACCGAGTATATTTCAGAAGAGTTCAACATTGGAGTGGCATGGACATGGACAAGAGGATGTGGAACCCCTTCCAAATGCTAAGGACACATATTGGCAACAAGCTCAGGACACTACATTTTCATTTTAGAGATCCAAGATCACATTGAGTCAATAGGAAAACCAATACTATTAAAAGGGGATGAGGTGTTGCTTAATGGCTTGCTTGCTCAAAGTGCTTAGTGATATGCTCCAAAACCCTCAGCCACTTTCTCATATCCACATATGTCCTAAACCTAAATGTCAAAACTCGGCCCCACCGATTTTGTCTATCTGGCACCACCGAGTTTCATCTGATACAGCCACTGCCAAACCCTAGTCACTTCGGTCTCACCGATGGGATCTCGGTCTCACCGAGATGGGATTGCAAATTCTCTATGATCTATTGTAACATTTTCGGTCTAACCGAGTTTGCTCGACCAATCCTCTGTTTGCTTATTACCAAAATTGGTCTCACCAAGTTTGAGTAATCGGTCAAACCAAGTTGAGGTTTTACCCTAACCCATGCACATCGGTCCCACCGAGTTGACCTTGTCGGTCCCATCGAAAACTCTAATGTTCACATTTTGACCTGAATCGGTCTGACCGAGTTTTATGATTTGGTCCCACCGAGTTTGGGAATCTGTGTGTAACGGTTAGATTTTGTGTGGAGGTGATGACCCACAAGTGTAGGGGATCTATCATAGTCCTTTCGATAAGTAAGAGTGTCAAACCCAACAAGGAGCAGAAGGAAATGACAAGCGGTTTTCAATAAGGTATTCTCTGCAAGCACTGAAATTATCGGTAACAGATAGTTTTGTGATAAGGTAATTTGTAACGGGTAACAAGCAATGAAAGTAAATAAGGTGCATCAAGGTGGCCCAATCCTTTTTGTAGCAAAGGACAATCCTGGACAAGTTCTTATATAGAGAAAGGCGCTCCCAATGACACATGGGAATTATCGTCAAGCTAGTTTTCATCGCGCTCATATGATTCGCGTTCGTTACTTTGATACTTTGGTATGTGGGTGGACCGGTGCTTGGGTACTGCCCTTTCTTGGACAAGCATCCCACTTATGATTAACCCCTATTGCAAGGATCCGCAACTACAAAAGAAGTATTAAGGTAAACCTAACCATAGCATGAAACAAGTGGATCCAAATCAGCCCCTTACGAAGCAACGCATAAACTAGGGTTTAAGCTTCTGTCACTCTAGCAACCCATCATCTACTTATTACTTCCCAATGCCTTCCTCTAGGCCCAAACAATGGTGAAGTGTCATGTAGTCGATGTTCACATAACACCACTAGATGAGAGACAACATACATGTCCTCAAAATATCGAACGAATACCAAATTCACATGACTACTATTAGCAAGACTTCTCCCATGTCCTCAGGAACAAACGTAACTACTCACAAAGCATATTCATGTTCAAAATCATAGGGGTATTAATATGCATTAAGGATGTGAACATATGATCTTCCACCAAATAAACCAACTAGCATCAACTACAAGGAGTAATCAACACTACTGGCAACCCACAGGTACCAATCTAAGGTTTTGGTACAAAGATTGGACACAAGAGATGAACTAGGGTTTGAGAGGAGATGGTGCTGGTGAAGATGTTGATGGAGATTGACCCCCTCCCGATGAGAGGATCGTTGGTGATGACGATGGTGATGATTTCCCCCTCTCGGAGGGAAGTTTCCCCGGTAGAACAGCTCCGCCAGAGCCCTAGATTGGTTCCGCCAAGGTTCCATCTCGTGGCGGCGGAGTTTCGTCCCGTAAGCTTGCTTATGATTTTTTCCAGGGTAAAAGACTTCATATAGCAGAAGATGGGCACCGGAGGGATGCCAGGTGGCCCACGAGGCAGGGGGGCGCCCCAGGGGGGTAGGGCACGCCCCCCACCCTCGTGGCCAGGGTGTGGGCCCCCTCTGGTACTTCTTCCGCTCAATAATTATTATTAATTCCAAAAATGACTTTCGTGGAGTTTCAGGACTTTTGGAGCTGTGCAGAATATGTCTCCAATACTTGCTCCTTTTCCAGCCCGGAATCCCAACTGCCAACATTCTCTCTCTTCATGTAAACCTTGTAAAATAAGAGAGAATAGCCATAAGTATTGTGACATAACGTGTAAAATAACAGCCCATAATGCAATAAGTGTCAATATAAAAGCATGACACAAAATGGACGTATCAACTCCCCCAAGCTTAGACCTCGCTTGTCCTCAAGCGGAAGCCGATATCGAAAAATATGTCCACACGTTTAGAGATAGGTGTCGATAAAATAAAATACGGACATGAGGGCATCATGATCATTCTTATAACAGCAACTTATATATATTTTTTGTCATATGCTTTCTTATGCTAAAGTAACAATCTATTCACAATGTCAAGTATGAATCAGAAACTTCATTGAGATCCAACAAACTATAATCTCGGTCACTAAAGCAATTGCAATTTATCATAACATCGGAAAGAGTCAATATAAGAGCTTTTCGGCAAGTCCACATACTCAACTATCATATAGTCTTACACAATTGCTAACACTCACG
This sequence comes from Triticum dicoccoides, assembly GCF_002162155.2. Classification (NCBI taxonomy): domain Eukaryota; kingdom Viridiplantae; phylum Streptophyta; class Magnoliopsida; order Poales; family Poaceae; genus Triticum; species Triticum dicoccoides. Next base: position 248,351,379 of record NC_041383.1, on the reverse strand, counting down.
CAATACTTATGGTTATGGAGTGTTGCCTCCCAACCTTTTACCTCAAGGGTAGTGTCAATAATAATAGTTCATGCTAACTTACATCCAATTGTATATATATATATATATATATATATATATATATATATATATATATATATATATATATATATATATATATATATATATATACATAAACACTATTCTGATCACGGGATCAGAATAATATTCTGATCACAACCTGAACTGCCTGAGTAACGCGTCTGACCTTCCCTGTGAACTAGGTTGAACTTCCGCCAACATTGCCCAAATGGGGCTTGCGATATAACTTTGGAAAGCTATGGACACCAATATCATGACCCAAACTAATTTTTTTGCAAAATGTAAGCGGTTTAAGAGCAGTTTTGAAAATCGTTTTTTTCAGATAAAAAACATGAATCGTATTTTCGATCGCATTTCTAAACCGTTTATCGGAATGAGGCATATAATATGGCATTGGAAAGCTGCTGCAAAACCGCTCCTTCCAAATGTTAAAAGTTTTCTCTAATTCCCTATGGTTAAAGAGTAATTTGAAAAAACGTAAAATTTCGTAAACCGGACAGTTGAGTTCGTTTTTTTGATGTCATTTCTAAACGGCTAATCCAATTGAGGCATATGATATGGCGTTGGAAAGCTTATGAAAATGCGCTACTTTTTCATCTAGAAAGTGTTTTTCTAATTTTGAATAGTTTAAGAGTAATTTAGAAAATGGTCCAAGTCCTACCGAGTTCGTATTTTTGAGCTAATATTTTAACCGTGTGTCCGAATGCAGCAAATGATATGGCGTTGGAAAGCTTGAACAAATGCGAAACTTTTTGGCATGTATTGTTTCTCCCAATTCTTTACGGTTTTAAGTCAGTTTTGAAAATGGCGAAAAATGTATTTTCGCCGTAATTTCTACAAACTTTATCAGAATTGGGAAAACAATATACCGTTGAAAAGCTATGGAAAATACGAAACTTTTTCATGTTGATGGTTTTCTCTGATTCCTAGCCGTTTTCAAGTAATTTCGAAAACGGCGGGATCATTCGTTCTACCTCTATCGCGAAACAGATTCTTCAAAAATGCACCGCGTGAAGAACCTGAACTTCTCAGCATGTCTACTTCAACTTCACTCTGTTTTCGACGTGCTTTTCTTTGCTCGCAGATCTCCATCCACTACTCGTAGTTCTTCATCAACTCCCCGGAATTCAACGAGTGATATACCAGTAGAAAGCTACTGTGAACATGCAACTTTCTCGTGTTGATCATTTTTTCATACCCGTGACAATTTTAATAGTTTTTCATCTGAAATTCATCCACTGTAGTAGTTGAACTTCCTCTTGTTTTCAGTTGAACTTCTGTGACGTATTTTCGTTTGTAATTCTCTCATCCATTCGTCAGTGTTACACAAATGATATTAATTTTGTACAAATCTCTCTCGCAATAATTTTTTTAACTTTTTCCGATGAAGGACTTGAACTTATAACAACAAAACTTTTAGCCTTTGCTTTTTTATTTTTTTAATACAAAATGCACACCATGTAGTACATGAACTTCTCGCATTTATCAACCTGATCTTCTCTCGGTTACGTGAAAATATTTGAGTTTTTTTATGAATTTTTAATATGATTTTCTTAATCTTTCTTTATAAATTTTGAAGCGCTCTATTTTTAATAGTTGAACTTCTTGTTATTTTATTTTTCAAATTCTTGTTTCATTCTTTAATAACGAGATAAATCTGAGTTTTCTATAATCATCGGACTTCTCTGTCTTTTTAATATGGATTTCCTGGTTTTTTATTAATCTTTTTTTATGAAATTTTGAAACGCTCTATTTTTAAAAGTTGAACTTCTTGTTATTTCATTTTTGGACTTCTTTTTTCCATTCTTTAATAACGGGAAAAGTCTAAGTTTTCTATAATCATCAAACTTCTCCATTTTTTAATTTGTACTTCGTAGTTTTATTTCTATTAGTAACGGGAAAATCCTGAACTTTCTGAGTTACACAACCTGAACTTCTCTCTGTAGGAACCCGACCTTCTTGCAACAAAAATTTTAGACTTCGCCTTTTTACTCTTTTTTCTCATATGAAACACACACCATGCACTACGTTAACTTCTGGCTGTTATTACTTTGAACTTCTCTCTGTTTCACTTTAGTAATCGAAAAAATAAGAGTTTTTTATAGACATCGAACCGCTCTAACTTTTTTATTTCAACTTCTTTGTGTTTTTTTTAGAAATGTGAAAAATTGATGTTCATGATTTTATTTCTTTTAGTACCAAGAAAATGTGAGTTTTTATAAATAGCAAACTTCTCTATTTTTTTAATCTGGACTTCTTGGTTTATTTATTTTTGTAACGGGAATATTCTAGTTTTTGTAATAAGTATTGAACCGGTTTGTTATTTAAAGATGAACTTCTAGATTTTTTTATTTAGAAATGGTGAAAATCCTTTTTGATGATTTTTGAACTCCTCTATTTTTAGAATTTGAACTTCTTGTTTTCTATGTAGAAACGCTGAAATATCCACTTGAAAGTGCCATGTTATCTTTTTGAACTTCTGAGTTATTTTTGTTTGACCTTCTTATGATGTTCCCGTCACCAAATTCGGAATTTCTATTTTTTATACATTGAACTATTGTGTGATTTAATTTTGAACTTCTTGTTTCCGTTCTTTCATAACGACCAAAATTTGAGTTTTCTATAATCATCAAAATGCTCTAGCTTTTTAATTTGGACTTCTTGGTTTTATTTCTTTTAGTAGCAAAAAATGTATATTTTTATATTAGACATGGAGCCGCTCCGTTATTTTTAGTTGAACTTCCAGATTTTTGTGAGAAAGGGGGGAATCTATTTCATTATTTTTCTAAAGTGCTCTATTGTTTTAATTTGACCTTCCTTGTGTTTTTTGAAACGTGAAAATATGTTATTTGTTACATATTTTAAGCTTCTTAGTTGTTTTTAATTTGAATTTTTTTGTTATCGCTTTTCAGTAACGGGAAAATCCATGGGAGAAAAATTTTGTACACCCATAACACTTTCTTTGAACTCTCTAATTTACTAAATTTGAACTTCAACAGTTTACACTGTTCTAGGTGATGCTTGTTTTCTTCTTTGGCGATTCTTGTTTGTCCGTAAAAATTCCACTTTTTTTATGCAAACATTGATGGAGTGTAAGTGTGGCCTTTATTTGTGCTTCTCATTCGAACTTCACTAGTGTATTTTTACTTTCTATGTTAATTGTTGATAAAAGTTTTTAGTCGACGTTTTTAGTGTGTTTGACCTTCCATGCTTTTCACACATGAACTTCAACTAATTTTCATTTTTAGTAGTGTTCTAATTTTTCAAATTTCCTATTTCTAGTCTCCAAGCGAACAATTCTAAAATTAAATGCCATCTTAAACCTATTTTTCCTAAATGCGTGGACCGCTCAACAACGGTTGGGTTGTTGAGCATGGGAAGTTTTTTTAAAAAACTTTGTGTGTGCGTGCGTGCGTGTGTGACTAGTTGGGTTTTGTAGTGACTCCGTAAAATCAGCACACATCACTCAACAACAAAAAGTTTATGTTGCGCACTGTTCTTATAGAATACAAGTAGCACTATCTCGCAAAAAAAAAAGAATACAAGTAGCACTAGCACTATGAAGTGACAGTTGAATCATGATCTCAAATTCTCAACGGTCAGCACGCGATAACGAAAGGACATGCAAGAACGGGCAAACCATAGAGTACAATGTATGCACTTTCCAAACAAATAGTTTTTTTTTATACAGAAGTTGTGCATGTTTTTACACCACTCCTTTTGGTCTTTATCTCTCTGTTTTATCTCCTACTCCCTCCGTCCCATAATGTAAGACGTTTTTTGACACTAAATTAGTGTCAAAAAATGTCTTACATTATGGAACGGAGGGAGTAACCAACACTACACGATTTATCCCTTGTCTTTTCTTCTCTCGTGTAGCTGGTCTCTATTTATGCATATGAAGCTAGCAAGTGGACGGAGCAGCCTCAGTTAGAGAAGTTTAGGTTCAGGTTCAAGTTCAGTTTTGGGTTCAAGTTGGATTAACTCTCAAGTAGGAGTAGTCAGAAAGAAGCGGACAAAAGTTTTAGCACACAAATATAAAAGCGAGCTACCAAAAATAATACACATGTTTGTAGCAGTAGTACCATTCGGCCAAGTACATTACGAGCCACCCCAAAGTATTAGCAGCTCGGTGACCATGCCTGCAGCCTGCAGGCTCCAGCTAACCTGTCTCATGCATTGTTCTGCTCGTCGCATTGCAGGCTCCAGCAAACCTGTCTCTTCTTTTTCTTGCTGCTAGCCACGACCAAATTCCATAGTTGCAAGTAAAAAAAGTGGAGATGGGGGAAAGGCCGCAACCTACTTTTAAGTGGTGCTGCTTGCACTAGATTAAGTGATACAGAGAAGGCTCATTCACATATATACATGAGCAAAGTATCAATTCCAAATCTGATAGACAAATGATCCATCCACAACTAACTCGTGCAAAATTTATGTATACCAAATCTTCCTGAACTGAAATACTTGCCGAACTTGGACCCTGAGATCACCGAGGTGCCAATTAGGTGTGATCTGTGAGAACAACAATTACTTCATGAGCCTCTCAATGAAAAAACAATTCATGAGTATGGAGTACTGAATGAAGCAGTAGTCTATGCCAAACTCAGACCAATTTCCAGAACCAAATACCTACGTGAGTGTGTTTCATCACAGTTTGCCTTGCCTAACCTGTAGTAGCATAGCATGGCAAGCATCACTGAACATCTCTCTGAATAAATTGGGTGCATAACGATGGACAGTCTGAAATCAAAAGTATGAGCCTGGAAGAAGGACATGGGCCTCGTCCGGGCACTGCAGTAGTGGGAACCGGGTGGCTGAGGCGGCGAACGTCCTGGGGATGTGTAGTTGAACGGCCGGAGGTGGCAGGGGTGAACGTGTTGACTGCTGCGGCGGTTGGGCTCCACTGGGAGGAGGCTGCGTGGTGGCAGGGAGAGCCTCGCCGCCGCTAAGAACAAACAGAGCGACGCATGACGGACCTCCACCGTGACGGATCCTGCCGCCAGCCTTCTTCCCTGTCACCGTGACGGACCTCCGCCGTGGACCGTGCTCCTCCCTCTCCCACCCCCCCGTCTCCACCACTGCAGTAGATATCTCTGACCTCCCGTCAATGTCGCGGGCTCGCGGCGGCGGTTGGACGTGGTGTTGGCTGCGGCAGTGGGGGGAAGAAGCACGAAGGAGAGGTCAGCTGCAGCGGAAGGAACCGGTGGAGGGGGCCCCGACTGCAGCAGCAGGATCCGGCGACTGGGGCCGTGGTCGACGACCGCGCTGGTGGGATTGGAGCGCCCCGTGGCTGGCGACTGCGCGGGCAAGGCGGTGGCTCCGGTGCCCGCGAGCGCGCGGGAGAGGAGGCGGTTTCTCCGGCGGCCGGCGGCCAGCGGGCATGCGGGCGCGGTGGTGGCTCCGGTTGCTTGGTGGGGGTGGGGAGGAAGTTCGTGGCGTGGGGATGAAACCGGTCGGAGGGGTCTGATGGGCCGGCCAGGTTTCCAGTTTTGCGTTTTTGGAAGCTCGGCAACACCTCGTTGGCCCTATATAGACGCGCCGTGATCCAAATAGTTATTCTAATCCCGGAATTAAAATAATGCTACTCTCTCTATATATATATATAGGGCAACAATATTCTAATCCTGAAATTAAAATAACTATTTGGATCACGGTTGCCCTATATAGGGCTTGGTCGGGCCCTCCCGAACTCCCGAAAACACAAAAAAGAGAAAACCCGATCGGCCCATTCCCACCCCACCCTCCTCCCGCACCTCATCGTCTCTTTCCGAATCCCCCGACCACCTCCCGCCGCTGCCCCCTGACTCCGGCGCGGCTCCCGCCGCCGGCCCCTCGGCCCCAGCGCGCCACCCCCGCCGCCGCCTCC
>NC_041383.1:248338475-248344995 GCF_002162155.2 Triticum dicoccoides | reverse complement strand
CTGCGCCGGCGGCCTAGACCCTGGGCCACCTCTTCCCGTCAGCGCTCGTCTGCAAGCTCCCGTCTCCATTGAGGTAGGGTCGTCCCCACACGCCCTGATGTAGGCCGCGCAGTTCCTCAATGCCCACGCGGCTCTCGCTCGCCGCCCTGTCTCCCTTTCCTTCCTCTGCCCGACCGCCAATCATCAATAGTCTCGCTCCATCGCAACCTCCAGCAGCCACACCGATTTTGTGCTCCATGTGCAAGTCTGCCTTCTGCCCATATGTGTGGCTGCATCAAGCTACAACGAACACCGTTCCTTAGCTCTCTCCTGAACTGCAGACTCATCAGTGTGTGAACCATCGAGGAATTTATCCTGGGAGGCAGTCCGTGCCTTTCTTCATTTTGCCTTGATTTTTGTGTGTCCACACTCTGCAGAATGTTTCTATTCTCTGCTTCAATTGAAGTAAAATATTTCTGTTTTAGACAAAATGCATGTACTAGTACACTCAAACTTCAGAGATGCCCATTTTGTTTCGGCACCCTGCTGGTATGCCATTCAACTTTGCCACCTCGAGCACCCTGTCGGGCCGCCGTTCAACTATACCAACTGGTGTCATTCAACTAAATCACCTAACGCCGCTCATCTCTATTTTTTCTTCCCAGCCAGCAACGAAAACGGGGCGATCGAGCCATCTCCTCAAGATGCTCCGTGTGCAGCCGCCGGCTTCTCGCATGCCATCGAACCCTTCCAACCCCGTGTGTGCCTTCTTCCTCCTGTGCACGATGGACTTCCCCCCGCGCAGCCTTTGACCTTCTTACTCATGTGCGGTTGCTGGCCAGCACTTGCGTTCTCGCCTACCCATTGTTCACTTTTGCTTCAGCCCATGTGGGACTGTTGCTTGAGAGCCTTGTGGTGCTTCTGCAATTGCTTACCTCTGCTACTATCCTTCTTCCATCTGATGTCACTGATGCTGCTCTCATTCAACATCACGTGGTTGTACAGGGCACATGGCAGGTCGAGTAGATTTCTCATGGTCGTTCGAATAAAAAATGACAGCCACATCGCGGTGGCCGGTGGCTAGAATGCATGGTCAAAACTAAAGTCCGAGTGTTGCTAGCTAAGTGCATTCAGAGTAAGACATTTACACTTCTCTTCAGGAAGGCATTTGTAAGTTTGGCCGTGGTTTTCCTTTTTCTTCAGGAAGACATTTGCTTCGAAAAGGAACTGCGTCTAGTTAGTACACTTATATTCTTCTTCAGTAAAAAAAGATGAAGTGCACTTAATAAGGAAGGCCTGGGATGCATCCATGTGGAATTGTATGAAAGAAGGAAGGAACGGTCTGGGTAGATGAGCAGTTCAAGTTGAACTCTCCCCTACACACACTTTGATTTTTATTTACAAGTATTCAATTTTTAGATGTTCTACAATCTGTGAACATAATCTGATCTTGTTTCATCCACTGATCCTGTTTATAGTCCTTGATCAACAATCACGGTTTAATTTTTACTATTTCTGCATTACCCAAAAAATGAAGGTACCATCCTAGCCATGGTGAAATCTTCCCCATCCCTGATGAATAGCGGCAAGCTCGATTTACTACTCTCTCAGGTTTGCAATCGTCCAATGGAAAAGTTTTCATTCCAAGTTTCCATTCACATGACATCATTTTTATTGACATTGTGGTAGGGAAAAATAGTATGTTTTCATCGAAAATCCTGATAACTTAGGCGCTATTGTGGACATGAGTATCCTATACGTAGACATGATATTTAATATTTACTTTGATAAAAATTCCAATTTTAAGAGAAAAAAAAGATACCCTGCTTATTTACTTAACTATTATATTGAGATACTGAACCACTTGATCCACAAACAGAATGAAAATTGCATGGTATCCTCAACGCTCATGCCTGACCCTAACTGTTGTGCCCAAAGACCGCCTAGACATTGCAGTCGCCCTTGCCCATGCGGCACTACCGTAACCTGCACCCTGCAAAAAAATTGCAAGTTCAGAATCAAATAAACAAGAAGTTCAAAAAGAACAGAGGTACCGCCTTCACTCATGTGCTTGCAAAATAGCTTGGTTGTAGCTCGCATGTTGTTTGCCAATGATCAATAAACATGTTTTGCCAGCGATCTTTCGTTTCTTCAGTAGCTCATAAACAATTGTCAAATGCTCATAACTTCATAATCATAAGTTGATAGTTGGCCTACAGGGACAACCATGCTGATGGCGATCGAAGAAGGATGCGGAAACATTATTATTGAGACTGAAGGCCAAGTTTTATGCACGATGTGGCAGGATCCCAGGGATTGTTCTGAGGCGGTCGATCCCAGGGATTGCACGATGTGTGTTTGTGTGTGTGTGTGTGCGTGTGCGTGTGCGTGTGCGTATGCGTGTGCGTCTGCGTGTGTGTGCTGTGCGTGTGCGTGTGTGTCCAGAAGTTCACAAAACCCCCAAAAGCCTATAAGTTAAAAGACAAAATAGTAGACAATTTTTTCGGTCTTTGAAACTAAACCAAGAAATTCAAATTTAAAATACATAGTAGGTCAATGTTTATAAAAAAATCAGGAATTTTTGTATCTAAAAAGAAAAACAAGAAGTTCAAATTAACATAACACATGACTTTGATGCCTATTTTTTTATAAAAATAACATTGTTTTACGGTTTCAAAAAATGGAAAAAAAGTATCTCAAATCAACCAAGAAGTCCAAACTATAAAAAATAAAGTTTGATATTTATAAAAAAACACAGATTTTCTTCGTTACTAAAGAATAAAATTAAAGAAGTTCAAATTAAAATAAAACGAGTAGTTTGATGTTTACGGAAAACTCAATCCATTTCTAGGAAAAATAAAAGTATGAGGTTTAATTTAAAAAAAGTGTTTGATGATTATTTGAAAACATTATTTTTTTCTAAGAATAAGACTAAGCAGTTCGATCTAAAATAACATAGAAGTTCGAAGTATATAAAAAACTCAGATTTGTTGCAAGAAGTTCACGTCCACCTCCGTGCACGGTTCAGAATTTATATTGCGGGACGTTCGACCTCCAATTACATGTTTTAAAAATGCAAAAAAATGATATCTGGCCCTTCAATTGCGTGTAATTCGACGCACACAAAAAATGTGACATAAGTTCATAGTGAAAACAACGAGAAGTTCAAGTATTGCAAGGAATGCATTTCAGGTGAGAATAAAAGTATAGAAAAATACAATTCTTTAATCAAATATAAAAAGGTGAAGTTCAAATTGAAATAACACAGAAGTTCGGAGTTTATTAAAACCTAGGATTTACCTGTTCAAAAAATAAAAAACATAACGCCTTTTTTTGCACTTTTAAAAATAACTCATAAATGAAAAAAATGGTTGCTAGAAGTTCAAGTGCTCGGCGAGGAAAAGTTGAAAAATTCTTCTGAGAAAGGTTCACCGTGTATTTAGATGTCCAAAATACATAAAAATATGTTACTTTTTGTGTTTTAAAATAGTTCTCTCAAATCAGAGAGAAGTTCAAAGTGATAACAACCGGAAGTTCACATACTACATGGTATGTATTTCATATAAGAAAAAATACAAAAAAAAGTGAAACAGGGTGAAGTTCAAACAGAGATGCCCCAGAAGTTCAATTACTTCACGTAGTGCAAAAAACACCACGTAAAAAATCAGCACGTCAAAAACAAAGTGAAGTTCGAACAGACCGTCCTAGAAGTTCAACTACTTCACGCAGAGCAAAAAACAACACGTTAAAAATAGTGTGAAGTTCGAACAGACGTGCACGAGAAATTCAACTACTTCATGCAATGTATTTCCATTCGCGATGAAGGCAGAAATCATAATCTCGTCATTTTCTAATTTACTTCAAAACAGTAGGAAATCATTTGTGTAAGTTCAAGTCCTTCATCGGAGAAAGTTCAAAAAAATATTGTGAGAGATTTGTAGAAAAGGAATATCATTTGTGTGACATTGACGAATGTATAAGAAAATTAAACAATGAAAATATGTCACGGAAGTTCAACGTGAAAACTGCTAGAAGTTCAACTACTACACGGAATGCATTCAAATGAAAAACTTTTAAAACCGTTGCGAGTATGAAAAAGTGATCAACACGGGAAAGTTGCGTGTCTACAACAGCTTTCCATCGGTATATCACTTGCTCAATTCCGGTGAGTGTTCCGGTGCGTGGATGGAGAGCCACGGGCAAAAAAAGCACGTGAAAAACAAAGTGAACTTCAAGGTTTCATATCGAGAAGTTCAGGTACTTCACGCGATGCATTTTTCACGAATCTGTTTCGTGATAAAGGCAGAACGAATGATCTCGCCATTTTCCAAATTACTTGAAAATGGCAGGGAATCACAGAAAACTATCAACATGAAAAAGTTTCGCATTTTCCTTAGCTTTTCAACGGTATATTATCTGCCCCATTCCGATAAAGTTTGTGGAAATTACAGCGAAAATACATTTTTAGCCATTTTGAAAACTGACGTAAAACAGTAAGGAATTGGGAGAAATAATATATACCAGAAAGTTTTGCATTTCCTCAAGCTTTCGAACGCCATATCATTTGTTGCATTCGGACATAGGGTTAAAAAATAGATCGAAAATACGAACTCGGTGAAACTTGTACCGTTTTCTAAATCACTTTTAAAACGTTCAAAATTAGAAAAAACTTTCTACATGAAAAAGTAGCGCATTTTCATAAGCTTTCCAACACCATATCATGTGCCTCAATTGGTTTAGCCGTTTAGAAAGGACATCGAAAATACGAACTCGGCTGTTCGGTTTGTGAAATTTTACGATTTTCTAAATTACTCTTTAACCGTAGGGAATTAGAGAAAACTTTCAACATGTGGAAGGAGCGGTTTTGCAGCAGCTTTCCAAAGCCATATTACTTGCCTCATTCCGATAAACGGTTTAGAAATGCGATCGAAATTACAATTCACGTTTTTTGTGTGAAGAAAAAAACAGTTTTCAAAACTGCTTTTAAACCGCTTACATTTTGCGAACAATTTAACTTGGGTCATGATACTCGTGTCCATAGCTTCCAATGGTATATAGCAAGCCCTATTTGGGCAATGTTGCGGGAAGTTCAACCTAGCACAAGGGGAAGTTCAGGTCGAACAACTCAGGCAGTAAAATCGCAAAAAACGCAAGTTCTTCACGACCCGAGTGCAAAATCCGCCTATGAGTGAGATTCCTATCTAAAAATGATTATTTAGTTGCTAAAAATCGTTTGAAGATTACACTTACATCACATGGAACACGACTAACCAAAAAAACTCGCGATAGAAGGCATGGTTGCGAAGATAGCCCGAAGGTCGGGTTCATACAGAGAGAAGTTCAGGCGCGCGTACAAACAAAAATACGTCACAGAAGTTCAACGTGAAAACAACATGAAGTTCAACTACTACGCTGAATGAATTTTAGATGAAAAACTTTTAAAATCGTTGCGAGTATGAAAAAATGATCAACACGGGAAAGTTGCGTGTTTACAGCAGCTTTCCATCAGTATATCACTTGCTCAATTCCGGTGAGTGGATGGAGAGCTAGGAGTAGTGGATAGAGATATGCGAGCAAAAAAAAGCACGTGAAAAACAGAGTGAAGTTCAAGTACACGTGCCGAGAAGTTCAGGTTCTTCACGCGATGCATTTTTGAAGAATCAGTTTCGCGATAAAGGCAGAACGAATGAGCTCGCCATTTTTGCAATTACTTGAAAACGGCTAGGAATCAGAGAAAACCATCAACATGAAAAAGTTTCGTATTTTCCATAGATTTTCAGCACTATATTGTTTGCCCCATTTCGATAAAGTATGTAGAAATTATGCCAAAAATACGTTTTTATCCATTTTCTAATTTGACTTAAAATTGTAAGGAATTAGGAGAAACAATATATACGAAAAAGTTTCGAATTTTCTCAAGCTTTCCAACGCCGTATTATTTTTTGCATTCGGCCGTACGGTTAAAAAATTATCTTGAAAATACGAACTCGGTGGAACTTGTACCGTTTTCTGAATTACTTTTAATCCGTTCCAAATTAGAAAAAGCTTTTAACATGAAAAAGTAGCGCATTTTCACAAGCTTTCCAATGCCATATCATTTGCCTCAAATGGATTAGCCGTTTAGAAATTACATTGAAAATACGAACTCGGCTGTTCGGTTTGCGAAATTTTACGATTTTCAAAATTACTCTTTATTCATAGGGAATTAGAGAAAACTTTCAACATGTCGAAGAAGAAGTTTTGCAACAGCTTTCCAATGCTATATTATTTACCTCATTCCGATAAACGGTTTAGAAATGCGATCGAAAATACGATTCACGTTTTTTGTATCAAGAAAAAACGGTTTTCAAAACTGCTCTTAAACCGCTTACATTTTGCCAAAAATTTAACTTGGATCATAATATTGGTGTCCATAGCTTTCCAACGGTATATCGCAAGCCCCATTTGGACACTTTTTAGCTGAAGTTCAACCCAGTACAGAGGGAAGTTCAGGCGCATTACTCAGGCAGTTCAGGTTATGATCAGAATTTCTGATCCCGTG
>NC_041383.1:248273336-248338138 GCF_002162155.2 Triticum dicoccoides | reverse complement strand
CTTTCCAACACGAGGTGCTTGCCAAAGGATAAAATGTAAAAAGGAAAGGTGAAGATCACCATGACTCTTGTATAAGACAAAAAGTAAAAGATAGGCCCTTCACAGAGGGAAGCAGAGGTTGTCATGTGCTTTTTGGCTGGATGCACGAAATCTTAATGCAAAAGAACGTCACTTTATATTGCCACTTGTGATATGAACCTTTATTATGCAGTCCGTCGCTTTTATTACTTCCATATCACAAGATCGTATAAAGCTTATTTTCTCCACACTAATAAGTCATACATATTTAGAGAGCAATTTTTATTGCATGCAACATGAGAACTTACTTAATGGATCTTACTCAATCCATAGGTAGATATGGTGGACTCTCATGGCAAAACTGGGTTTAAGGATATTTGGAAGCACAAGCAGTATCTCTACTTGGTGCAAGGAATTTGTCTAGCATGAGGGGGAAAGGTAAGCTCAACATGTTGGATGATCCATGACAATATACTTTAATTAAGATGTGAGAAAACATAACCCATTACGTTGTCTTCCTTGTCCAACATCAACTCTTTAGCATGTCATACTTTAATGAGTGCTCACAATTTTATATGTGAAAACCTCTCTTCTTTATTACTTCCTATTAATTGCAACGATGACCAAAACTATGTTTGTCAACTCTCAACAACTTTTATGTATCATACTCTTTATATGTGAAGTCATTACTCTCCATAAGATCAATATGATCTCTTTATTTCTTTTTATTCTTTCTATTTTTCTCAAGATCATAGCAAGATAGCAAAACCCTTGACTCAACACTAATCTTTATTATATATAGCTCAGGACTCGGTTACATAAAGGGATCATAAAGCAAAACTCAAAATTAAATCATACCAAAGCTTTATTCTACTAGATCAAGATATTACCAAAAGGATCAAACTAAATAAAACGGTAAAGATAGGAGTGTGATGGTGATACGATACCGGGGCACCTCCCCCAAGCTTGGCAGTTGCCAAGGGGAGTGCCCATACCCATGTGATTAGTTCCTCGGAGGTGATGATGATGGAGTTGTTGATGATGTAGGCTTGTCGTCCGTCTTCCAAGGCATAGGCCCACCATCATAGAAGGATGATCGAGTCTCCGAGATCCTCAAATCTGCAGCCAAACTCATCCTCTTGAATCTATATTCATACTCATAGTTTTGGTTTTGCAGGTCATAGATATAGGATTGGAGGTGCTCGATTTTCTTGCGAAGCTTGAAGATGGTCTCCCCAATGTTCTTGGCATCCAACTTGTGGTTGTTGGTGAACTCCACGATCATCATCCGGTTGGCGTTGAGTCCACGTTCCACCATCCCTTGGCACTTGAAAACTTGTTGTTCCATTGTTTCGAGCTTTGTCTCCACGCTTCCGGTACTCCTTGGTCCCTCAACATCGCGGATGTGCAGCACCCCCTCACGCATCTCAATGGTCTGAGGGTGATGCAGCACCTCCGCGAGGTAGGGGTTGATGACCCTCTCGAAAAACTTGTCCTTGGGGGCGCTTGAAGACGTCATGGCGCTCAAGATCTGTCAGAAAAACAGCTCGAAACAAAGACAGAGGATATTTGCGTGATACGGTGGTCAAAACCTTTGGGAGATTATATAATGAATTTTTACCGACCAAAAGAAGTATCGTGCAAGAAAACGGAGTCCAGAGAGCACACGAGGTGCCCACGAGGCAGGGGGCGCGCCCAGGGGGTAGGGCGCACCCTCCACCCTCGTGGATGCCTCGTGTCCTTCCCGGACTACTTATTTTCCTATTTTCTTAAATATTCCAAAACAGAGAAAAATTGCTATTAGAACTGTTTTGGAGTCTGTTTACTTACCGTACCACATACCTATTCCTTTTCGGAGTCTGAAACGTTCTGGAAAGTGTCTCTTATGTATTCCTCCGGTGTTACGGTTTCAACAACATTAGTTTCAACATTTATAGGATTACCTGAGATATAATGTTTGATTCTTTGACTGTTCACCACCTTTGGATTTGTGCCTTCGAAGTTGTTGATTTTTATGGCACCAGAAAGATAGACCTCCGCGATAATGTAAGGCCCTTCCCATTTAGAGAGAAGTTTTCCTGCAAAAAATCTTAAACGAGAGTTGAAAAGCAACACATAATCACCTACATTAAACTCACGCTTTTGTATCCTTTTGTCATGCCATCTTTTAACTTTTTCTTTAAACAGCTTGGCATTCTCATAGGCTTGGGTTCTCCATTCATCATGTGAGCTAATGTCAAATAGTCTCTTCTCACCAGCAAGTTTGAAATCATAATTGAGCTCTTTAATAGCCCAATATGCCTTATGTTCAAGTTCGAGAGGTAAGTGACATGCTTTTCCATAAACCATTTTATATGGAGACATACCCATAGGATTCTTATATGTAGTTCTATAAGCCCATAATGCATCATCAAGTTTCTTGGACCAATTCTTTCTAGATCTATTAACAGTCTTTTGTGAAATTAATTTAAGCCCTCTGTTACTCAGTTCTACTTGACCACTAGACTGTGGGTGATATGGAGATGCAATTCTATGATTAACATCATACTTAGCAAGCATTTTACGAAAAACACCATGAATAAAATGTGAACCACCATCAATCATTAAATATCTAGGGACTCCAAACCTCGGAAAAATAATTTCTTTAAGCATCTTAATAGAGGTGTTATGATCAGCACTACTAGTTGGAATAGCTTCTACCCACTTAGTAACATAATCAACAACAACTAAAATATGTGTATACCCATTAGAGGAAGGAAATGGTCCCATATAATCAAAGCCCCAAACATCAAATGGTTCAATAACAAGAGAATAATTCATAGGCATTTCTTGACGTCTACTAATATTACCAATTCTTTGACATTCATCACAAGACAAGACAAACTTATGGGCATCTTTGAAGAGAGTAGGCCAATAAAAACTGGATTGCAATACCTTATGTGCAGTTCTATCTCCAGCGTGGTGTCCTCCATATGCCTCGAAGTGACACTTGCGTAGGATTTGTTCCTGTTCATGCTCAGGTACACAACGTCTAATAACACCATTTAATCCTTCTTTATAAAGGTGTGGGTCATCCCAGAAGTAATGTCTTAAATCATAGAAAAACCTTTTCTTTTGCTGGTATGTGAAACTAGGTGGTATAAATTTAGTAACAATGTAATTAGCATAATCAGCATACCGTGAAGCAGTACGAGAAGCATTTATGACTGCTAATTGTTCATCAGGAAAGCTATCATTAATAGGTAGTGGGTCATCAAGAACATTCTCTAACCTAGACAAGTTGTCTGCAACGGGGTTCTCAGCTCCCTTTCTATCAATAATATGCAAATCAAATTCTTGTAGCAGGAGAACCCATCTAATAAGTCTAGGTTTAGCATCTTTCTTTTCCATAAGATATTTAATAGCAGCATGATCAATGTGAATAGTTACTTTAGAATCAACAATATAAGGTCTGAACTTATCACAAGCAAATACAACTGCTAAGAATTCCTTTTAAGTAGTAGCATAATTTCTTTGGGCAGTGTCTAGAGTTTTACTAGCATATTGTATAACATTTAGTTTCTTATCAACTCTTTGTCCTAGAACATCACCTACAGCATAATCACTAGCATCACACATAATTTCAAAGGGTAAATTCCAATCAGGTGGTTGAACAATAGGTGCAGAAATCAAAGCCTTCTCAAGTGTTTCAAATGCTTCTACACAATCATCATTGAAGACAAAAGGAATATCTTTTTGTAATTGATTAGTCAGAGGCCTAGAAATTTTAGAAAAGTCCTTAATGAACCTCCTATAAAAACTGGCATGACCAAGGAAACTTCTTATACCTTTGATGTACTTGGGACACGGCATCTTTTCAATAGCATCAACTTTAGCTTTATCAACTTCAATACCTCTTTCAGAAATTTTATGCCCCAAGACAATGCCTTCATTAACCATAAAGTGGCACTTCTCCCAATTCAAAACAAGACTAGTATCTTCGCATCTCTGTAAAACTCGTTCAAGGTTGCTCAAGCAATCATCAAAAGAGGATCCATAAACAAAGAAATCATCCATGAATACCTCACAAATCTTTTCACAAAAGTCAGATAATATAGCCATCATGCATCTTTGAAAGGTAGCATGTGCATTACATAAACCAAAAGGCATAAGTCTATAAGCAAAAGTGCCGAAAGGGCAAGTAAAAGTGGTCTTTTCTTGATCCTCTGCTGACACAAGTATTTGAGAGAAACCAGAGTAACCATCTAGAAAGCAAAAATGTGTATGTTTGGATTGTCTTTCTAGCATTTGATCAATAAAAGGTAAAGGGTAATGATCTTTTTTAGTAGCTTTATTTAACTTACGAAAATCAATTACCATCCTATAACCTGTAATAATTCTTTGCGGGATCAATTCATCTTTATCATTAGGAACAATAGTAATACCTCCCTTCTTAGGGACACAATGGACAGGACTTACCCACTGACTATCAGCAATGGGATAAACTATACTTGCCTCAAGGAGCTTTACTATTTCCTTTCTTACCACTTCTTTCATCCTAGGATTTAACCATCGTTGGTGATCAATAACTGGTTTGGCGTCTTCCTCCAACTTTATTTTGTGTTGGCATAGAGTGGGACTAATGCCCTTAAGATCATCGAGAGTATATCCAATAGCAGCACGGTGCTTCTTCAGAGTTTTCAATAATCTTTCCTCTTCCTGCTCAGAAAGGTTAGCACTAATAATAACAGGATATATCTTCTTTTAATCAAGATAAGCATGTTTAAGAGTATCAGGTAATGGTTTGAGCTCAAGCACGGGATC
This sequence comes from Triticum dicoccoides, assembly GCF_002162155.2. NCBI lineage: Eukaryota > Viridiplantae > Streptophyta > Magnoliopsida > Poales > Poaceae > Triticum > Triticum dicoccoides. Next base: position 248,333,317 of record NC_041383.1, on the reverse strand, counting down.
ACCCTTGGGTGGAGGAGGATCCCCTAGGATTTCAATAGGCAAGTTGTGTTTCAAAATAGGTCCTTGTTTAAAGAATACTACATCTATGTCCCTTCTTTCATTCATAAACATATCATTTTCATGGTCTAGCAAATATTGTTCTAAAAGATCATTAGGAGGCACGGCAATAGAAGCAAGACCAATTATTTTATCCTTACTATGCAATTCTTTATCATGGGGTTGTCTACGAAATCTAGCAAAATTAAACTCATGAGACATATCCCCTAAACCAATAGTAACAACATCCTTTCCACAATCTATCTTAGCATTAACAGGGTTCAAGAAGGGTCTACCAAATATAATGGGATAAAAATCATCTTGTGGGAACCAAGAACAAGAAAATCAGCAGGGCATTTAACTTTCCCACACAAGACTTCAACATCTCTAACAATCCCAATTGGTGAAATAGTATCTCTATTGACAAGCTTAATAGTAACATTAATATCTTCTATTTCAGCGGGTGCGATATCATGCATAATTTCTTCATATAAGGAATGTGGTATTGCACTCACACTAGCACCCATATCACATAAGCCATCATAACAATGATCTCCTATTTTAACAAAAATAACAGGCATGCCTACAACAGGTCTTTGTTTCTTAGCATCGGGTCTAGCAATTCTAGCAGCTTCATCACAGAAGTAAATAACATGCCCATCAATATTATCGGCCAAGAGATCTTTAACCATAGCAATACTAGGTTCAACTTTAATTTGCTCAGGTGGTGTATATGTTCTAGTGTTACTCTTACGAACTATAGTTGAAGCTTTAGCATGATCCTTTATTCTAACAGGGAAAGGTGGTTTCTCAACATAAGTAGTAGGAACAATAGGATCATTATAAGTGATAGTCTTTTCTTCAACTTTAATAGGTGCAACTACTTTTACTTCAGTGGGAGGATTATATTTAAACCACTTCTCCTTAGGGAGATCAACATGAGTAGCAAATGATTCACAGAAAGAAGCTACTATCTCAAAGTCAAGTCCATATTTAGTGTTAAATCCACGAAAAGCATCGGTATCCATAAAAGATTAAAACAATCAAACTTAGGTGTTATACCTGACTCCTTACCTTCGTCGATATCCCAATCTTCAGAGCTGCGTTTAATTCTTTCCAATAAATCCCATTTGAATTCAATAGTCTTCATCATAAAAGAGCCAGCACAAGAAGTATCGAGCATGGAGCGATTATTGAGAGAAAGCCGAGCATAATTTTTTTGAATAATCATTTCTTTTGAGAGCTCATGATTGGGGCATGAATATAACATTGACTTAAGCCTCCCCCAAGCTTGAGCGATGCTTTCTCCTTCGCGAGGCCAAAAATTATATATATAATTATGATCACGATGAACAAGATGCATAGGATAAAACTTCTGGTGAAATTCCAATTTCAGTCATTTGTAGTCCCATGATCCCATATCATCACATAGCCTATACCATGTCAATGTATGTCCCTTCAAAGATAAAGGGAAGACCTTCTTCTTAATAACATCATTGGGCATACCTGCAAGCTTAAATAATCCACAAACTTCATCCACATAGATTAGGTGTAAATCGGGATGCAAGGTTCCATCTCCTGTAAAGGGATTAACTAGCAGTTTCTCTACCATACCCGAAGGAATTTCAAAGTAAACATTTTTAGTAGGTAGAGGAGAAACTCTTTGCTCTACTGGTCGGGGTGAAGATACCCCGAACAAGCCCCTCAAAGGATTAGTTTCCATAGTAACAAGTGACAGTAAATTTCAGCACACTATATAAATGTTTCCTTACCAAGTTCCACTTACCAAAGGCGCTTCACCCCCTGGCAACAGCGCCAGAAAATAGTCTTGATGACCCACAAGTTTAGGGGATCTATCGTAGTCCTTTCGATAAGTAAGAGTGTCAAACCCAACAAGGAGCAGAAGGAAATGACAAGCGGTTTTCAGTAAGGTATTCTCTGCAAGCACTGACATTATCGGTAACAGATAGTTTTGTGATAAGGTAATTTGTAACGGGTAACAAACAATGAAAGTAAATAAGGTGCAGCAAGGTGGCGCAATCCTTTTTGTATCAAAGGACAAGCCTGTACAAGTTCTTATATAGAGAAAAGCGCTCCCGAGGACACATGGGAATTATCGTCAAGCTAGTTTTCATCGCGCTCATATGATTCGCGTTCGTTACTTTGATAATTTGATATGTGGGTGGACTGGTGCTTGGGTACTGCCCTTTCTTGGACAAGCATCCCACTTATGATTAACCCCTATTGCAAGCATCCGCAACTACAAAAGAAGTATTAAGGTAAACCTAACCATAGCATGAAACAAGTGGATCCAAATCAGCCCCTTACGAAGCAACGCATAAACTAGGGTTTAAGCTTCTGTTACTCTAGCAACCCATCATCTACTTATTACTTCCCAATGCCTTCCTCTAGGCCCAAACAATGGTGAAGTGTCATGTAGTTGACGTTCACATAACACCACTAGAGGAGAGATAACATACATCTCATCAAAATATCGAACGAATACCACATGACTACTAATAGCAAGACTTCTCCCATATCCTCAGGAACAAACGTAACTACTCACAAAGCACATTCATGTTCATAATTAGAGGGGTATTAATATGCATTAAGGATGTGAACATATGATCTTCCACCAAATAAACCAACTAGCATCAACTACAAGGAGTAATCAACACTACTAGCAACCCACAGGTACCAATCTGAGGTTTTGGTACAAAGATTGGACACAAGAGAGGAACTAGGGTTTGAGAGGAGATGGTGCTGGTGAAGATGTTGATGGAGATTGACCCCCTCCCGATGAGAGGATCGTTGGTGATGATGATCGTGATGATTTCCCCCTCCGGAGGGAAGTTTCCCCGGCAGAACAGCTCCGCCGGAGCCCTAGATTGGTTCCGCCAAGGTTTCATCTCGTGGCGGCGGAGTTTTGTCCCGTAAGCTTGCTTATGATTTTTTTCCAGGGTAAAAGACTTCATATAGCATAAGATGGGCACTAGAGGGCTGTCAGGTGGCCCACGAGGCTGGGGGGGTACGCCGAGGGGGGTAGGGCGCGCCCCCACCCTCGTGGCCAGGGTGTGGACCCCCTCTGGTACTTCTTCCGCTCAATAATTATTATTAATTCCAAAAATGACTTTCATGGAGTTTCAGGACTTTTGGAGCTGTGCAGAATAGGTCTCCAATATTTGCTCTTTTTTCAGCCCAGAATCCCAGCTGCCGGCATTCTCCCTCTTCATGTAAACCTTGTAAAATAAGAGAGAATAGCCATAAGTATTGTAACATAACATGTAATAACAGCCCATAATGCAATAAATATTGATATAAAAGCATGATGCAAAATGGACGTATCAGGAGGCTATATATACCCCTCCACCCATTCTTCCTTCGTGAAGAGAGCCATCAGAACGTGCCTACACTTCCAGCATTCATTTTCTGAGAGAGAACCACCTACTCATGTGTTGAGACCAAGATATTCCAATCCAACCACAAGAATCTTGATCTCTAGCCTTCCCCAAGTTGCTTTCCACTCAAATCATCTTTCCACCATAGCCAAATCTATGAGAGAGAGTTGAGTGTTTGGGAGACTATCATTTGAAGTACAAGAGCAAGGAGTTCATCATCAACATACCATCTACTACCTTTTGGAGAGTGCTGTCTCCTAGATTGGTTAGGTGTCACTTCGGAGCCTCCATCAAGATTGTGGAGTTGAACCAAGGAGTTTGTAAGGGCAAGGAGATCGCCTACTTCGTGAAGATCTACCCTAGTGAGGCAAGTCCTTCGTGGGCGATGGGCATGGTGGGATAGATAAGGTTGCTTCTTCATGGACCCTTCGTGGATGGAGCCCTCCGTGGACTCGCGCAACCTTTACCCTTTGTGGGTTGAAGTCTCCACCAACGTGGATGTACGATAGCACCACCTATCAGAACCACGCCAAAAATCTCCGTGTCTCCAATTGCATTTGCACACTCCAATCCCATCCCTTTAGTTTCTTGCAAGTTGCATGCTTTACTTTTCGCTGCTCATATACTCTTTGCATGCTTGCTTGAATTGTATTGTGTATGCTTGAAATTGTGTTAATCTACCACCTCAACTTGGAAAACTTAAAAACTGCCAACTTTATTTGTCGAGGGTCTAATCACCCCCCCCCTCTAGACACCTCTTCTTGATCCTTTCAATTGGTATCAGAGCTTTGGTCTCCATTGCTTTGGTTTAATCACCATTGGAGGATGATGGATGAGTCTACGTTGGGAGGTCTTAGACGTAGAGTGCCTATACTTTATGGAGAGTTCTTTAGTGAGTGGAAAATGAGATGCTTGGAATTTTTCATGAATATCACTTGAACACGTACATTACTACTCCTTGTGAACCCCTTGTTGATCCCTTGCATCCTACCCATGATGAGTCTCTTGACATGATTCGCAATCTTAGGACTATCAATCTTATCACTATAGGCTTGCCTAGAAATTTGATTGGTCTCTTGCCAACCCTTGATTGTGCTTATACTATATGGAGATTCCTTGAAGAACAGTTTCCGGGCTATTCCTTGAAAAACTTAAATGAGATTCTTCATATAAGTGTATTGCTTTGAATAAGATGAATCCTAATGATCCTAAGTTTGGAGATTGTTTATTTGAGGTTACCAATCTTATGCGTGCCAAAGGAGATGTTGGAATCATTAGCAATATTATTTCTGAAGTGATTAGAATTCATAGAGATGAACATTGTCAAAATCATATATCTAATGAATCACTCTCTCTAGGAGATGATCATTTGCAAGATGATGCTGAACGTGGATACTATGATGAGGATGATGATAATGACTTTGATCTTGAAGAGTCTATGAGACACTTTGGTCTTATGGCTAACCTTCGCGGATACATGGCTGGAGGAAAGGAATGGGTCCTTGATAGTGGATATACCGATCACATTACTGGAGATAAAGATATGTTTCGTGAGCTTGCTGAAAACGACGACCCTCGAAAGTATGTCACTTTTGGTGATAACTCAAAGGGTAAGGTGGTTGGCCTCGGTAAGGTGGCCATCTCACATGACAACTCCATACAAAATGTTATGCTTGTTGAATCTCTTGGCTATAATCTACTTTTTGTATCTAGACTAGCTGACTTTGGATTCAATGTCCTATTTACTGAAATAGATTACCAAGTGTTTCGAAGAGATAATCATAAAATGGTCTTTATCGGCATACGTAGAGGTGATCTATGCATTGTTGATTTCACTAAAAAGGCTCAACCTAGAACTTGCTTAATTGCTAAATCTTCCAAAGGCTGCTTGTGGCATAGACGGTTAGGTCATGTGGGCATGCAAAACCTTGACAAGCTTATTAAAGGTGATCATATCCTTGGTGTTAAAGACGTCATATTTGACAAGGATGGACTTTGCAGCGCTTGCCAAGCAGGAAAACAAGTTGGAGGAAGCCACCCCGTGAAGAACATCATAACCACGAGAAGACCGCTCGAGCTACTTCACATGGATCTTTTCGGTCCCAACGCCTGCAAGAGTCTCGGTAGTAACTCATTTGGACTAGTCATCGTTGATGATTTTTCAAGATTTACGTGGGTGTTCTTTCTTGATGATAAATCACAGGTCTAGAAGATCTTCAAAAACTTTGCTAGGAAGGCCCAAAATCAATTTGAAGTGAAGATCAAGAAGGTTCGCAGTGACAACGGAACGGAGTTCAAGAACATCAATGTGGACACCTTTCTTGATGAAGAAGGGATCTCACATGAGTTCTCGGTTACGTACACACCTCAACAAAATGGAGTTGTTCAGAGGAAGAACCAAACGCTCATCGAAATGGCGAGAACGATGCTTGATGAGTACAAGACGCCAAAACACTTTTGGGCAGAAGCGGTTGAGACAGCTTGTCATGCAACGAATCGTCTATATCTTCACAAGCTACTCAGCAAGACGGCATACGAGCTCCTCACCGGTAACAAACCCCAAGTTGGATACTTTCAGGTATTCGACTCAAAGTGTTACATTCTTGATAAGCATCGTCATTCGAAATTTGCTCCTAAGTCTCATGAAGGTTTCCTACTCGGTTATGGCTCAAACTCTCACACTTACCGTGTCTACAATAATTTCACCCGAAAGGTTGAAGAGACGGTAGATGTGAAGTTTGATGAATCTAATGGCTCGCAAGTAGAGCAATTGCCAATTGATATAGGTGATAAAGATCATTCGGAAGGAATCCAAGACTCTTCTATCGGCAAGATTCGCCCAACGGAGGTGAAGGAGAGTACCTCGTTTGTCCAAGTGGAAGCCTCAACCTCACGCCAAGGTGAACCACGAGTTGACTTGGAGGCATCCACAAGTGGAACACGTCAAGACGATGAGAACGAGGATGTGCAACAAGACGAATCTCGACGACCTCCTTCTCCACCTCCATGGGAGAACAACAATGCCAACAACAACGAAGAAAGACAAGAGGAAGAACAAGACAATGAAGAGGATGTTCCACCCCGACCCAAACAAAATCTATCACAAGTTCGAGCAAGAGTTTCAAGAGATCATCTCGTCGAACAAATCTTTGATGACATTCAAACCGGGAGAATTACTCGCTCAAAATCTCGTTTAGCTAACTTCTGTGAACATTAATTATTCATTTCTAGCATTGAACCTATGAAGGTTGAAGAAGCATTAGAAGATCCAGATTGGATAAATGCCATGCATGAAGAGCTACACAACTTTGAGAGGAACCAAGTGTGGACGCTGGTTGAGAAGCCCGATGAGAAGCACAATGTCATTGGAACCAAATGGGTGTTTCGAAACAAGCAAGATGAAGATGGACAAATTGTACGCAACAAGGCTCGTGTCGTTGCTCAAGGCTACACTCAAGTCGAAGGTATGGACTATGGTGAGACTTATGCCCCCGTTGCTAGACTTGAGTCCATTCGCATCTTACTTGCTTATGTCAATCACCATGACATTACCTTATATCAAATGGACATCAAAACTGCTTTTATTAATGGAGAAATTGAGGAGGAAGTTTATGTTAAACAACCTCCCGGCTTTGTTAATCCTAAGAAACCCGACCATGTTTACAAACTTCACAAAGCTCTTTATGGTCTTAAGCAAGCTCCTAGAGCTTGGTATAAATGCTTGACTAAGTTTCTTCTTGATAAAGGGTTTGAAATTGGTAAAATTGATTCTACACTCTTTACTAAAAGGGTTAATGGAGAATTATTTGTGTGCCAAATTTATGTTGATGATATCATATTTGGATCAACTAACCCTCATTTTAGTGAGAAGTTTGGAAGCTTATGTCGGAGAAGTTTGAGATGTCTATGATGAGTGAACTCAAGTTCTTTCTTGGTTTGCAAATCAAGCAAACTAAGGAGGGAACCTTTATCTCTCAAACGAAGTATGCCAAGGACTTATTCAAGAAGTTCAACATGCAAGAATGCAAATGTATGAATACCCCCATGCCTACTAGTGGACATCTTGACTCGACAAAGGATGGCAAACCGGTTGACCAAAAGGTTTACCGCTCTATGATTGGTTCATTGTTATACCTATGTGCCTCCCATCCCGATATCATGCTTAGTGTGTGCATGTGTGCATGATATCAAGCGGCCCCCAAAGATGTCATCTTAAGGCTGTGAAAAGGATAGTGAGATACTTAATTAATACACCAAATTTTGGCATTTGGTATCCTAAGAGGTCTTCTTTTAGTCTTGTTGGCTACTCCGATTCAGATTATGCCAGTGACAAGGTTGATAGAAAGTCCACTTCGGGTACCTATCAATTTCTCGGTAGATCTCTTGTGTCTTGGTCCTCCAAGAAACAAAACTCGGTATCCTTATCCACCGCTGAAGCGGAAGACATTGCTGCTGGTTCATGTTGTGCTCAATTACTTTAGCTGACCCAAACTCTTAAAGATTATGGGATATATGTGAAACATGTTCCATTGCTTTGCAACCATGGGAGTTCTATTAAGATTGCTCATAATCCCGTGCAATATTCTCGAACTAAGCATGTTGAAGTTCGTCATCATTTCATTCGAGATCATGTTGCTAAGGGAGATATCAAACTTCGGCATGTTCGTACCGACAAGCAATTGATGGATATATTCACTAAACCACTTGATGAGAAAGTGTTTTGCAGGTTGAGAGGTGAATTGAACATCATTGATGCTTCAAATTTGGAGTAGAAAACTCCATGTGGATGCATGCAAGGCATGAGCCTTACTATAACTAATCCTTGACCTTTCTCTTATGATGATGATCATATGTATTGGATATTCTTGTACTCTTGCATCCTATCTAACCCTTGTAGGTACTTGGATAAACCCAACTCTATGAGATTGCAACTCAATCACATTCTAAGCGATCTCTACATCTCCAAGTCTCTACAATATGGTGGATGAAGACAAGGAAGCACGAATCCATTCAATGTATCCTTTGACAAACTCCTTATATCAAATTTCTCTTGGTATGAAATTTCATGGTTGTCACTTTGGATGCACAAGTGCTCTACCTTGCAAGACTAACTCATGTAGGAAGATGAACTTCAACTACAAGTGGTGCTCCCAACTGTTGATGATCTACATCGAGTTGAGCACCCTACACAAGTTCAACTACATGACCAAGTTCAACACCACCACCCAAGGTATGTCATTCCATCTTAGAGAAGCTTTACCCCAAGACATGGGTCAAGGCAACTCAATAAGATGTGAATACATCAAGATGCTTAGACGAAAAATGGCAATCCCATTTTGAGCTTAAACGATGAGTATGACCTATGATCAAGTGTCCTCACTTGACTCCTAAGTCAATATACTCTAACATAGGTGGCTTTGTCGCTAACCTTTTCTAGATGAAGTTCTCTGTTGTTTCTTTGTGCTCTTGCATTTGTCTCATGCATGCTAGTTCCCATTTTAAAAAAAAACTTCATCTAGATTTCTTTTCTTATCTTTTCTGCATTTCCATGCATCCAATTCATTGCAAATCTTTCAGTTAATTCCTTACATATCCTTGTGAGATCTTATTTGTCCTAGTGAGCTGGGGTGACAACTATTTACTCTCTAGATTGAACTCGGTCTCACCGGATTGATCTTTTTAGCCAAACCGAACCTTCTCGGTGCCACCGATAATAACGACTTGGTGCTACCGATTTCAGTCCTGAAACAAAATCTATGTCACTTGTATCCTGGATATTTGTCCCATCTCCACTCTTTGTAACTTGTCCTCTACCAGCATCCTATATTACATGTGGCTTTGTAATGTGACTCAAGGACCAAACCTACTTGACTCATGCTCCAGAAATTCCTTCTTGGAAATTGATGTCAAAGGGGGGGGAGAGAGAGAGCACATTAAAGCTTGTCACATAAGAGAGAATGCACTCATAAAAGCTTCTCCTGATGCTCCTATCCTTAATAGGAAAGTTGTCTCATGTCTTCAAGAGGGGAAAGACATGATAGTACATGTTATGTTTCTATCTTGCTCTAATTTTCTTGTTTGCTCTGATTTTCTATTACCTTATCTTCTCCCATTATCCAATGTCAGATTCAGGGGGAGAGAGCTCCGTCCTAAGGGAAGAAAATCTTTGGAATTCATTGCATATGTTTATTCTTGGGGACATGTCAATAACCAAATAGAGTACCTAGTACTCACACTCTACATGTCATCCCAAAGTCTTGGTATTCTTGTGTTCTTTAGTTCTTGCTCTGTCGAGTAGATGTTCTTGTGTTATCTAACCTTGTTTACCCAGGTACATCTTCTTCAAAGCTAGCTCAAGACCACAAGGTAAGTATATGCATCACACTCATGTGCATGAAGATCTCTTGTTGTGGTACATTTTTTTTTCAAGAGAGATTCATAAACATGAAGGTATATTTCCAGTATCTATATCATTTGCCCTGATGCGTATAGCCGAGACACATGCAACTCATTGCTTGCTCTGACATGTTTATGCATTCTCATACTCTTATGATCTATCATCACATGATTGCATACATGTAGGGGAAGCTAATGCATGTTGCATGTCTTTCCAAAGCTTTACTTGATATTTCCTTACATCTTTATCTAAAGCTTTGATGTATGTTGTCATCAATTACCAAGAAGGGGGAGATTGAAAGCACAAGTGCTCCCTAGGTGATTTTGGTAATTTATGTCAACATATCTCTTATTGGACTAATATTTCTACCGAGTATATTTCAGAAGAGTTCAACATTGGAGTGGCATGGACATGGACAAGAGGATGTGGAACCCCTTCAAAATGCTAAGGACACTTATTGGCAACAAGCTCAAGACTCTACATTTTCATTTTAGTGATCCAAGATCACATTGAGTCCATAGGAAAGCAAATACTATTAAAAGGGGATGAGGTGTTGCTTAATGGCTTGCTTGCTCAAAGTGCTTAGTGATATGCTCCAAAACCCTCAGCCACTTTCTCATATCCACATATGTCCTAAACCTAAATGTCAAAACTCAGCCCCACCAATTTTGTCTATCCAGCACCACCGAGTTTCATCTGATACAGCCACTGCCAAACCTTAGTCACTTCGGTCTCACTGATGGGATATCAGTCTCACCGAGATGGGCTTGCAAATTCTCTGTGATGTATTGTAACATTTTCTGTCTAACCGAGTTTGTTCAGCCGGTCCCACCGAGTTTGCTCGACCAATCCTTTGTTTGCTTATTACCAAAATCGGTCTCACCGAGTTTGAGTAATTGGTCAAACCGAGTTGAGGTTTTACCCTAACCACTGCACATTGGTCCCACCGAGTTGACCTTGTCGGTCCGGCCGAAAACTCTATGTTCACATTTTGACCTGAATCGGTCTGACCGAATTTTATGATTCGGTCCCACCGAGTTTGGGAATCAGTGTGTAACAGCTAGATTTTGTGTGGAGGCTATATGTACCCCTCCACCCGTTCTTCATTCGTGAAGAGAGCCATCGGAACGTGCCTACACTTCCAGCATTCATTTTCTGAGAGAGAACCACCTACTCATATTTTGAGACCAAGATATTTCAATCCAAACACAAGAATCTTGATCTCTAGCCTTCCCCAAGTTGCTTTCCACTCAAATCATCTTTCCACCATAGCCAAATCTGTGTGAGAGAGTTGAGTTTCGGGGAGACTATCATTTGAAGCACAAGAGCAAGGAGTTCATCATCAACACACCATCTATTACCTTTTGGAGAGTGGTGTCTTCTAGATTGGTTAGGTGTCACTTGGGAGCCTCCCTCAAGATTGTGGAGTTGAACCAAGGGGTTTGTAAGGGCAAGGAGATCGCCTACTTCGTGAAGATCTACCCTAGTGAGGCACGTCCTTCGTGGGCGATGGCCATGGATGGATATACAAGGTTGCTTCTTCGTGCACCCTTCATGGGTGGAGCCCTCTGTGGACTCACGCAACCGTTATCCTTCGTGGGTTGAAGTCTCCACCAATGTGGATGTATGATAGCACCACCTATTGGAACCACGCCAAAAATCTCTGTGTCTCCAATTGCGTTTTCACACTCCAATCCCATCCCTTTACTTTCTTGCAAGTTGCATGCTTTACTTTCCGCTGCTCATATACTCTTTCCATGCTTGCTTGAATTGTATTGTGTATGCTTGAAATTGTGTTAATCTACCACCTCAACTTGAAAAACTTAAAAACTGCCAACTTTATTTGTTGAGGGTCTAATCACCCCTCTCTAGACACTTCTTCTCGATCCTTTCACACACGCACACACAGAACTAACTTTTGACACTTGTAAATTGAGAACTACCATCCGGTCAGAGTCATCACTCTCACCTATCAACCGTTTGTGCTCGTGGTAGCTGTGGTGTTTGCGTACCATGAGGCGAAAGTAAACACCAGGGTGCGCAACTTGGTGGGGTACTCACTCTTCTTCCTCGGCTCGCTCGCTCTCATCATTGTAAGCACATTTTCAGAAGCTCAGTGTTCTGAACCATTAAACATTGACTGATCGATTCCTCTCTCCTGCACCGTAGTTGGATCTTGCGATGTCGAGAAGAGGTGGAATCGCAACCTTCATCGGTGTGTGTATGGTTGTGGCGGTGTTCGGTGTCACAGAAGTTCACGTCGAAGGTGCCATGACCGGGGACCTGTCCTTGATGTGCCTGGAGTTCATACAGGTCAAATTAATTTCTTGTGCCAGCACATGCATATGCATGGACTTTTGCACCGACTACGGAGTATCTGTTTTTATTTTCTTTAGAGGAATATAAGAGACAGTAAATTGATATACAGTAATGTGTTTGGATCCAGTCATTTTCTACTGGCATGGCTGCATCGAGCGCAATAACGTCGGCCCTGAGGCTGGTTACAAAAGTGGCCTTCGAGAAATCCAGAGACGGCCTTCGCAGGGGAGCTAGTATGTCATCAAACCTCCAATTCATTCCGAGTTTCTCCTTATTCATGCTCATATCTATATATTGCAGTGTTGTTCTTCATTGCATCATGCTTCTTCGAGCTCCTGTGCATCATGTTGTACGCACACATCTTCCCCAAGCTACCAATAGTGAAATTCTACCGTGCAAAGGCGGCTTCCGAGGGATCTCTGACGGTCGCTGCTGACCTTGCTGCCGCCGGCCTCCAAAGACGCCCAAAACCATCGGTAACCCCCTCAACGCCAGATGATAGATCCATATGTACGTTCCAGGCTGAAGACCGCCCATCCATCCCCGAACGTTTGAGCAACAAGCAGCTCCTTATGCTGAACATGGACTACGCCTTGGACATGTTCCACATCTACCTGCTGACGTTGTCCATCTTCCCGGGATTTCTCGCCGAAGACCTCGGATCGCACAGCTTGGGCTCCTGGTAAGCCACCACCCCATTTTGGCCTGCATCCAGATTTTGCTTATACTGTACTAAAGGATGGAATGGAAACGCGCGCAGGTACGCGCTGGTGCTGATCACGACCTACAACGACTCGGACATGATCGGGAGATACGTCCCTCTATTGGAGAGCATCAAGGTCACGTCCCGGAGGGGACTGCTGGCCGCGGTGCTCGCTGGTACCTGCTCCTCCCGGCGTTTTACTGCGCCGCCAGGTACGGAGGGGAGGCCTGGATGATCGTGCTCGTATCGATTCTGGGACTCGGCAAGGGATACCTGACGGTCTACGTCCTGACCGAGGCGCCCAGACCCTACAAGGTTATCTTAGCTTGTGTTGCACAATCATTCCACCCTAGACACGTTAGCTTAGCTACTGAGTTACCTTCGTTTCTTTGTCCAGGGGCCAGAACAGAATGCTCTTGGAAACCTGCTCGTGTTTTGCCTATTGGCAGGCCTATGTTTAGGGGCTTTCCTTAACTGGCTGTGGCTCATAGGCAAAGGATGGTGATCAAACCCATGGCCCGCATGTCATCCAGACATTTTTTGCGAGAAGATAACGATTTCATAGATAGTTCGATCTTACAGAAAAGCCCAGAAAAGAGTAGATAATACAAAGGAGTCCTTCTGAGCTCCAGCATCGTCGGCATCTCGAACGAGAGGAAGACGCGTCGCCGCCTGTGCTTGTCCATGCACCTTGGATCGACGAAAGCATCCCCATGGCAACCGGGAAGTCCTCACTCACCGCCTCCAGAGAGGTAACGTCCAGGAACATCGGCTCCACCGCGAACCACCATGTCATCATCTTTGAGATCTTCATATCCCAGATCCGCCGCCCCGCGGGATCTGACTGGGGAAGGAAGCACAACACGGATCCATCGATTCGCGAGTGCTGGGGAAGCAGGCGCACCACCACGGAGCTCCACCGAGCGCCGGAATCGAAGGGGACGCACAACTAACAAAAACCACACTGGCGACTCAACCACCTACTCATCGCCACCGGCTGGTAACCCTACAGACCCTACAGTAATTACAAGCGCGAGACGAGGACCCCCCGCCCTCCCGCCTCCGGAGCAGCAGACGGAGGACGAGGGATCCGGTGCAACAGTGGCATAGAGGTGGATCGGCCGGGAGATGTAAAAAGTCGCCCGCCTAGTTCGGATGGGAGAGGGAGAGAGATGTCCAAGCTCGTCTCAATTACTCAGTTTTAATTTCTTGTTCCAGATTGAAAAGCACTTTTCAACATCCCTCTTTTTTTTCTTATTTCTTTTTGGTGTTGTTGCACTTCCCTGCAAGGGGGCTGCAACTAGTTGGAGCACCTGTGGACAAATAGATGATCAGGGTTTTTTCTGCGCCTTACTTGTTGTTCCGCTTTTGATGTGTGTTCACACTGCTTACTTATTTAGGTTCAAATCTTATTGCATTTTGGTTGTCATAGCTTTGTACATTATAGACGCATGACTATATCCAGAATTTAAAACTCCGCAATGAAGGATGCTGAATGTATTAATTGTTGCAAAGGCAAGGTATTCCCTTCTTTTCACAAAATGCCTCCATGTTCTATTTCATCCTCGGTTAAAAGAACAAATCAACAATTTCAGTTAAATCCAGCTGATCCCTCCCGATCCCCTCCGCCTCCCCTCCAGATCCCTCCCCATCCCCTCCGCCTCCAGTCCGCCTCCCCTTCCCTGTTAGAATTAGGACAACGCTAACACCCACACGTGTGGTGGGAACCAAACCTGCCCACACGCCTGATACGTCCATTTTACATCATGCTTTTATATCGATATTTATTGCATTATGGGTTGTTATTACGCGTTATGTCACAATACTTATGCATATTATCTCTTATTTTACAAGGTTTGCATGAAGAGGGAGAATGCCGGCAGCTGGAATTTTGGGCTGGAAAAGGAGCAAATATTAGAGATCTATTCTGCAGAACTCCAAAAGTCATGAAACTCCATGGAAGTTATTTTTGGAATTAATAAAAAATACTAAGCGAAGAAAGTACCAGAGGGGGCCCGCATCCTGGCCACAAGGGTGGGGGCGCGCCCTACCCCCTGGGCGCGCCCCCTGCCTCATGGGCCCCCTGGTAGGCCTCCGGTGACCATCTTCTGCTATATGAAGTCTTTTACCCTCGAAAAAATCATAAGCAAGCTTTCAGGACGAAACATCGCCGCCACGAGGCGGAACCTTGGCGGAACCAATCTAGGGCTCCGGCGGAGCTGTTCTGCCGGGGAAACATCCCTCTGGGAGGGGGAAATCATCATCATCATCATCACCATCGATCCTCTCAGCAGGAGGCGGTCAATCTCCATCAACATCTTCACCAGCACCATCTCCTCTCAAACCCTAGTTCATCTCTTGTATCCAATCTTTCTCCCAAAACCTCAGATTGGTACATGTGGGTTTCTAGTAGTGTTGATTACTCTTTGGAGTTGATGCTAGTTGGTTTATTTGGTGGAAGATCATATGTTCAGATCCTATGTGCATATTAATACCCCTCTGATTATGAACATGAATATGCTTTATGAGTAGTTACGTTTGTTTCTGAGGACATGGGAGAAGTCTTGCTACAAGTAGTCATGTGAATTTGGTATTTGTTCGATATTTTGATGAGATGTATGTTGTCCTTCCTCTAGTGGTGTTATGTGAACGTCAACTACATGACACTTCACCATTGTTTGGGCCTAGAGGAAGGCATTGGGAAGTAATAAGTAGATGATGGGTTGCTAGAGTGACAGAAGCTTAAATCCTAGTTTATGCGTTGCTTCGTAAGGGGCTGATTTGGATCCATATGTTTCATGCTATGGTTAGGTTTACCTTAGTACTTCTTTTGTAGTTGTGAATGCTTGCAATAGGGGTTAATCATAAGTGGGATGCTTGTCCAAGAAAGGGCAGTTGTCGGTGTCAAAACCGGCGGATCTCGGGTAGGGGGTCCCGAACTGTGCGTCTAGGCGGATGGTAACAGGAGGCAAGGGACACGATGTTTTACCCAGGTTCGGGCCCTCTCGATGGAGGTAAAACCCTACGTCCTGCTTGATTAATATCGATGATATGGGTAGTACAAGAGTGGATCTACCACGAGATCAAGGAGGCTAAACCCTAAAGCTAGCCTATGGTATGATTGCTGTAATGTATGTTGTGTCCTACGGACTACAGCCCTCCGGTTTATATAGACACCGGAGAAGGCTAGGGTTACACAGAGTCGGTTACAATGGTAGGAGATCTACATATCCGGATCGTCAAGCTTGCCTTCCATGCCAAGGAAAGTCCCATCCGGACACGGGACGGAGTCTTCAATCTTGTATCTTCGTAGTCTTGGAGTCCGGCGGACGATGATAGTCCGGCTGTCCGGACACCCCCTAGTCCAGGACTCCCTCAGTAGCCCCTGAACCAGGCTTCAATGACGATAAGTCCGGCGCGCATAATGTTCAGCATTGCAAGGCGGGTTCCTCCCTTGAATAATCCAGAGAAGATCATGAACACCAGGATAGTGTCCGGCTCTGCAAAATAAATTCCACATTCCACCATAGAGAGAATAATGCACATAAATCCAATCTGCTGACGTATTTTGCGGCATGACATCACACCGCTACCAGGCTTTTACTTGAATCGTTTTTTATTATACCACCTCAGCACGTTTAGCGAAGCGGTTTCCTTGGCACGTCTTGTCGAAGTAGAGATCGTGCTCCCCTTATTCCGGGATTCTCATCAATACGAGCGTGGGTAACCCAACCGTGCCCGTCGCCACGCCTCCTCTATCGAAGGTGAATCCCGAACGGTCACGGAGACGGCTCTTGGTATTTTTCCCCTTTATAAGAGGACCAAGGCTCGCTTCTTTTCTTCGATCTCGCATCGAATCTCCTCCTTGCTCCCAGTTCCAACACCCAGAGCCCCAGATTCGAGCGCTTCGGATTTTCAACCATGTTCGGCTCCGACCTCCAGGGTCGGTGGATGCCCTCCTCCGTCACGGAGGAGGACTGTCAAAGCTGCGTGAGGCCAAGTACCTATCCTACGAGATTTC
This sequence comes from Triticum dicoccoides, assembly GCF_002162155.2. Classification (NCBI taxonomy): domain Eukaryota; kingdom Viridiplantae; phylum Streptophyta; class Magnoliopsida; order Poales; family Poaceae; genus Triticum; species Triticum dicoccoides. The sequence goes on along the minus strand of NC_041383.1, from coordinate 248,316,443 downwards.
GCACAGGTTGCCTGCCCAAGGGCAGGCCGTGCCCGCTCCCGATCCCGGTGAGTACGTTGTCTTCGTATCCCACCTCCGTCGGGGTTTAGGCTTCCCGACGGACCCCTTCGTGAGAGGGCTCATGTTCTACTATGGGCTGGATTTTCACGACTTGGCTCCGGAGTCCATCCTCCATATCTCCGCATTCATTATCGTCTGCGAAGCCTTCCTCCGCGTCACTCCCCACTTTGGCCTGTGGCTGAAGACCTTTAATGTGGAGACGAAGATGATCGGGGGGCGTCAAGCGGAGTGCGGCGGGGCGGCCATAAGCAGAAGGGCCGATGCCCCGTGGCCCGAGGGCTCCTTCCAAGAGGAGCTCGGCTTGTGGCAGCAGGAGTGGTTTTATATCACCGCTCCGAAGGGCAGCAAGCAAAAGCCGCCACCTTCATTCCGCCCAGGACCCCCACGCCGACTGATGTCGTGGGTCAACCAAGGGCTCAATTGGGGGCCGTCCGAAGACGTGCCCTCATTGCAGGGCCGGATTCGAGACCTCCAGGCGAGGGAGATCAATCTGGTCGTGGTGATGCAGGTTATGCTAATCAGGCGTCTTCTGCCCTGCAAACGCCGTCCTCTCCGTTTATGGGAGTTCAATCCGGAGGGACCTCGAATTCTCCAACACTTCATGGGTGCGACACCCGTGGAGATGTACAAGTTGTTCTTCGGACCGCAGGTAGCGTGTCCGGAATTGACCGAGGACGCAGGCCTAAGCTGCAATCGCCCGGATACTCAGGTCAATAGCTCAGAGTCCGGACGTTCTGTTTATCTACTTTTCTAGAGTTCGCCTCCTGACCCATTACTCTTCATCAGGAGTGGGTAGCGCGATCGAAGCTGATAAGGCGTCCGGCTCCCCTCCCAGAGACCGCACTGGAGCCCGTGCTGGTCAGAATGTTGGAGGTCGCGCCCGTAGAAGGGAGCGATGGGGAAAATAGAGGAGCTATCATTTCGCCCAAAGGGGCGTCTGAAGAGGGGGGGATCAAAAACCCCTCCTTCCAGGGGGAGAAGAGGACCGCCTCCGAAGATCCGGAGGCCAAAGCCCCTAAACGGGGGAAGAGATCTTCACCGGGGGGTCCGGCGTCCGGGGAGAACCCGGACGTACAATCGTCTCTAAAGGATCAGCCCTCCAGCGAGCCGTGAGTAGGAAAAGGGGAGTTCATTAATAAGAAAATACCTCCATTTGTGCTTCTGTGGATAACCGAAATTTTACTTTGCAGTTCGGATTGGCGGATTTCTCAGATGAGTTCGTCTTCGGGGGATCTTCGTCCGGAGATGATGGAGAGCGAAATGCCTCCGACTGCTGCGTCGCCGGACAGGGCAGCCGAGCCTAAAGTATCGTCACGGAGGGTGTCCCCGAGTCCGGAGGGGCCGGAGAGTTCGGCGCCCACTAGTATCCGGCCGGGAGAGCTGAAGAATCTGCTTGAGAGGGCGTCCATCTCAGAAGATCACCGTGCTTTGATGCGTATGGTGATTGGAAGGATTTCGTCCGCTGAGAGCGGATTGCATAATGCCGCCAGGAGTTTGCTGGCGGGATTTGAGGTACGCAAGAATGACGCACCTTTTTGACAGTTTTGCACATAAAAGTGTGCCCTATATAGACAGTAGCCCCTGAGACTCGGCAGGTTGTCGAAAGCGACAGCGTGCCGAGGATCAAAATCTCAAGTAATGAATGTCGTCGTTCCTATGCAGGTGGCGGATAGTCCGAGGGCTAGCCGGACTAGTGGAGTTGCCGAGTTAATGCGGCAACTTGACGTGGCGGATGCGGACATCGCGCTTGTCAACCGGCGACTTGACGAGTCGCAAGGTAAATGAATTCTCCAGAGTCGCTTATTTAAGGGGGTCAAAGCCCACCTCTAATAATGTATATGTTGTGTTACAGACGGTGTTGCTGCTGTGGAGAGCCTTCGGGCCGAACTTGCTCAAGCTAAGGAGCAAGCCCGAAGGAGTGATGCGGCTGCCTCGAGGGCGGCCGAGGAGTTGAAAGCCGAAAAGGCTGCACACTGCCTAAGCAGGGAAAAGATGGCCGAATTGGCCGTGAAATTAAAAGATGGTGCCGACCGCAATGAGGCTCTTGAAAAGGAGCGCTTATTGGAGCGGGAAGAGCTGGGGAAGGCCACCGCCGAGGCCAAGGATGCCCGTTCTGCAATGCGGGCTATGAAGGAGCTGCGCCAGGCCGGAGATATTATGGCTGGCAAGCCTTTTCTGCTGCGTCGCCGGTTTACGGATCAAAAGTATGCTCAACTTGGCCAACTGTGGGGTCCGGAGGATCCATATATGCACTTAGCGGCAAGTGCAGCTGATGCCGTTGAGCACTTCCGGAGCCAGAAGGATCACAAGACGGAAGAGCTATCTTGGACTCAATTCCATAGTCCGGATCGTTCACTTCCGTTGACCGATCGGTTGGCCGAATGGGCTGAGCTAAATAGATTGTCCGGACTTGCCATGACTGATATCGTGGCTCATGTCTGGCCAGAGAGGCCCAAGGCGATGAGCTATTTCGGCTTATTGCAGCAATTTCTTGGAGCGGTGCCACATATCAAGGAGATGAAGCGGTCGGCCTGCATCGAAGGCGCGCGGATGGCCCTTGCCCGTGTGAAGACACATTGGACAGAGATGGATGCCACCGCAATTGCCGCCCAGGGTTCGGACGAAAGCCGGTTACCCGCCGAGCACTATTTTGGGGAAGTTATGCGTGGCGCTCATGTAATAGAGTCGCAGTGCTCGAAAAATGTCACGTTCAAATGAACGTTTTAGCTTGTAAAACAATGATTATGCTGCAACTGCTTTTTATACTTGTGCGTTCCAAGTATTAAAATATCTCCTATGCGGCCGTTTATGTATACGTTTGTATAACCTGAAAGATTGTAGTCTTCGGGTTCAGCCCCCACGCACAAGGTGCGGGGGTGTTCGCAAAAAATAGCGTGTTTTCGCACTTAATCCGACGTCTCGGTCCTGTTTAAGGAGGTGGTAGCGTAGCAAACGAGGCAATCCAGACTATGATGCTTTATCACTTTCACTTAGCCATTGGAGTTCGAGGGTGGGGCTACGATATAGCCCCTTGGGGCACCGCGCTTCTCCGAATTCGGGGCGCGTGTGTGCCTGACCGGGAAACGGTCCTTCGTCAAAGCGGGGAATTCTAAACATTCCGGTAGTCGATCGAGTGGTTGACCAGTCTCTCGCTATATCATGACAGTCAGTTTTCGGCTTTCTCTACTGAGGTGCTCGCCCAGCTGAACTGGGGCACAATCGCAGTAGTTCTCCTAGTGCCGCGTTAGCCGATGATACGGAACGTAAGGCAGCAAAACACAGGAGCCGGGCAAACCCAACATTTGACCAAAGACATGATTCGGAGCTGATGCATATAATGCCTAACTCGAGACGCCGAACACTCCCTAAGGTGCTCGGTCTTTATAATAATGGGCAGAACAATGCCCTAAGCCCCTAGTGTGCAGGTACGGGCATGGTCCTCTGACGCGGCCGATGCCAAAACGTCAGGCTCCGCTTTGGTTATAAGAAGAAACCAAGGGAAAATAACAACAAGAGACAATAAAAAAGGTTTACGCAGGGTCTTAATCTGAAAAGAATCCTCGCGACGGGTCCCTACTGCACGTCTGCGCCTGTGTCTCCGTTGTGCCGTTATCCTGGGCGGGTGTGCATGCTGTTCATCTGTAAAAAGAGAGGAACTTTAGTTTGAAAAAAAAAACTCGTGCAAAAAAAAGTATATGTGAAAGAAGAAATATAAATAAGTAAAGCGGGGTCTGTATGAACTCGCTGTTGTTTGTGCGCACAGCCCCTTGTAAGGGGATGTGCGGCTAGGGAGCCCCTAGCTTACTTATGCCGGACTCGTCTAACCGTGTCCGGGGTCTTTAAGTGACCCTCGCACTGAAATGATGCCACGTGGACCGGGCATCTTGAGTGTAAGAGACGCGTAATGTGGTATGACGTTGAAACGGACAAAAGCCTCTCGTCCCAAGAGTGCTTGATATCCACTTTTAAATGGGACGATATGAAAGATTAGTTTTTCGCGTCGAAAGTTGATCGGTGATCCGAACACAACTTCTAGTAATAGGGAGCCTGTGCACTTGGCGTAAGGGCCTGGCGTCACTCCTTTGAAGGAAGTGCGGCTGTGTCGAATTTTAGTAGGGTCTATCCCCAACTTGCGGACTGTGTTTGGATACAGCAGGTTTAAGTCGCTGCCTCCGTCCATCTGGACTTGAGTAAATTGTAGTCCGTCGATTATAGGATCCAATATCAGGGCAGTCCATCCTGCATTTCGAATGCTTCTGGAATAATCTAGGTGGTCGAAAGTGATTGGTTTTGATGTCCAATCTCTATGTTCCGCTGGGTTGGACCGTGCGAGACCCATTTTAACGGGTGCCGCACTGTTTTTCCGTATTATCACATGAAGTGAATTTACTGTTTTGACCTCTTGTGGGAAATTCTTTTGTTTTCCGGTGCTCTGCTGGTGGGGTTTGTCATCTTCGCTTGACACGTCGAGCCCCTTGTGTTCGGCGTTTAGTCGGCCGGACTGTTTGAAAACCCAACGATCTCGATGGGTGTGGTTTGCAGGCCTTCCGGGGGTACTGTGGATTTGACATATCCGACCCAAAATCTTGTTTAAGTTGGATAGCTCATCGCTGTCATCCTTAAGAGGCGGTGTTTTGTTGTTTGGCAGCGAGCTTTTGAATCCGGCGTTGACTGCCGTGCTCTTTGGGCTTTTCTCTTTATTCCGGTGCTGCTCTTTTCTGCGCCGTGATTTTCCGTTTCCATCTCTGATCTCGGATGTACTTGGGTCGTTGGTGCTGCATCTTGCTAGCCAGCTGTCCTCTCCCGCACACAACCGGGTCATGAGGCTTGTTAGCGTGGACATTGTTCTCGGCTTCTCTTGGCCGAGGTGTCTGGCGAGCCATTCGCCTCGGACGTTGTGTTTGAAAGCTGCTAAGGCTTCGGCGTCCGGACAGTCGACTATTTGGTTCTTTTTGGTGAGGAACCTGTTCCAGAATTTGCGCGCTGACTCTCCGAGCTGTTGAGTTATATGACTTAGATCATCTGCATCCGGAGGGCGGACATAAGTCCCTTGAAAATTTGCTCTAAACGCGTCCTCGAGCTCTTCCCAACTTCCAACAGTGTTTTCTGGGAGGCTTTTAAGCCAATGACGGGCTGGCCCTTTGAGCTCGAGGGGTAGGTATTTTATGGCGTGGAGATCGTCTCCTCTAGCCATGTGTATGTGTAGTATATAATCTTCTATCCAGACTCCAAGGTCTGTTGTTCCGTCGTAGGCCTCTATGTTTATGGGTTTAAATCCTGCTGGGAATTCGTGATCCAGCACCTCATTGGTGAAACATAGTGGGTGTGCGGCGCCCCTGTATTTGGGTGTATCGCTGTCTTCGGACACTTGTCGTGTCGCATTGTTTCCTGGGGCCCTCTTCTTTGGCCCGTAAATGGACCTGGCTGGGCCATCTGTCTTTCCAAGATCGTTAGTCGGCTTATGTGTGGCGCCGCTTTCAGATTTTGGCCTATCATCTGGCCGTCTATCCAACCAGGCGGCCTCTTTGTTTTTTGACTGTGGGGGCTCTATGGCCTCCTCATCAAATTCTGGCAGTAGCTTGCACTTTGGGTAGCTCTTTGATTGATGGCCATTGCCGTATTTGTCTGCGGTTTTGAGCACTTTGCTCCACCTCATTCTGAGTGTGTCTTCCGCTGTTTTGAGCTTCTGTTTTTCCTTCTTCAAGCTTCTTGCGGTGGCAACGAGTCTTTTCCGAAGGTTTTTATTCTCCGGCGGTGTGTCCGGCGTGAGGTCGCCTGGACTGTCGTTTTCGCCGGGCCTGGATTGATTATCCGACTCATCTTGCTCGGACGGTTGCTTGCCTGCGTGTTCATCGTCCGCTAGTTTGCCCTGTTGTATTGCTGGGTCGTTAGGAGCGCTGTTGTTGTCGAGGCGGGACTTAGTGCGGCGTCTGCGTCGCCGTTTTGGTTGTTTGTCGGCGGGATTATCTTCTGTCGCGCCCCGTTGGTCCTCGTTATCGCTTCCTTTTGGGGTGTCCACCATGTATACGTCGTATGACGAGGTGGTCTTCCCTTGCCTTGTAGGCACTGTTTTCTGTTCATCTCTGACATCGTCGTCCATACCGTCGATGTCTTCGGAGTCATAGTTTAGCATGTCGGTAAGATCGTCGACAGTGGCTACAAAGTGGGTGGCGGGTGGGCTCTGAATTTCTTCGTCGTCCGTATCCCAACCATCCTGGCCATAATCCGGCCAGGACTCTCCGGATAGCGAGAGATGCTTTAGCGAATTTAGGATGTCGCCAAAGGGCGAGTGTTGGAAGATGTCCGCGGTGGTGAATTCCATAACCGGCGCCCAATCAGATTCGATTGGCAGGGGCGCGGGAGGTCTGGAGTCCGGCAAGGAGTCCGGTACCTCGGAGTCACGAGATTCGCGAGGGACAAGGGTAGTGTTCGGCTCCATTGCCGTGGGAGTTGGAGCCCCCGAGGCGGTGTCCAACCACCGGTCCTCGATCTGGGCGATCGGCTCTGGTCCAAGGGCCGAAGCGGATTGTTGTGCGGCCATCAAGGCACTGTTCGGCGGCAGAGCTAGATCATGCCCATCGTAACAGTGCGGCGCGCTTGGCTGTGGTTCGAGTCCGTCGAAGATCAAGTCTCCGCGGACGTCGGCCGTGAAGTTTAGGCTTCCGAATCTGACCTGATGGCCAGGGGCATAGCTTTCGATCTGCTCCAGATGGCCAAGCGAATTGGCCCGCAGTGCGAAGCCGCCGAATACGAAGATCTGTCCGGGGAGAAAAGTTTCACCCAGGTCAGCGTCGTTGGTTGAAGATGCCATCGAACCTATCGGTGACGACACAGAGGAACTCTCAATGAAAGCACCAATGTCGGTGTCAAAACCGGCGGATCTCGGGTAGGGGGTCCCGAACTGTGCGTCTAGGCGGATGGTAACAGGAGGCAAGGGACACGATGTTTTACCCAGGTTCGGGCCCTCTCGATGGAGGTAAAACCCTACGTCCTGCTTGATTAATATCGATGATATGGGTAGTACAAGAGTGGATCTACCACGAGATCAAGGAGGCTAAACCCTAAAGCTAGCCTATGGTATGATTGTTGTAATGTATGTTGTGTCCTACGGACTATAGCCCTCCGGTTTATATAGACACCGGAGAAGGCTAGGGTTACACAGAGTCGGTTACAATGGTAGGAGATCTACATATCCGGATCGCCAAGCTTGCCTTCCACGCCAAGGAAAGTCCCATCCGGACACGGGACGGAGTCTTCAATCTTGTATCTTCGTAGTCTTGGAGTCCGGCGAACGATGATAGTATGGTTGTCCGAACACCCCCTAGTCCAGGACTCCCTCAGCAGTACCCAAGCACCGGTCCACCCACATATCAAATTATCAAAGTAACGAACGTGAATCATATAAGCGTGATGAAAACTAGCTTGACGATAATTCCCATGTGTCCTCGGGAGCGTTTTCCTTCATATAAGAATTTGTCCAAGGTTGTCCTTTGCTACAAAAAGGATTGGGCCACCTTGCTGCACCTTATTTACTTTTGTTACTTGTTACCCGTTACGAATTACCATATCACAAAACTATCTGTTACCGATAATTTCAGTTCTTGCAGAGAATACCTTACTGAAAACCGCTTGTCATTTCCTTCTGCTCCTCGTTGGGTTCGACACTCTTACTTATCGAAAGAACTACAATAGATCCCCTAAACTTGTGGGTCATCAAGACTCTTTTCTGGCGCCGTTGCCGGGGAGTGAAGCGCCTTTGGCAAGTGGAACTTGGTAAGGAAAAATTTATATAATGTGCTGAAATTTACTGTCACTTGTTACTATGGAACGTAATCCTTTGAGGGGCTTGTTCGGGGTATCTTCACCCCGACCAGTAGAGAAAAGAGTTGCTCCTCAACCTATTGAACCTACTGAAAATGTTTACTTTGAAATTCCTTCGGGTATGATAGAGAAACTACTAGCTAATCCTTTTACAGGAGATGGAACATTGCATCCCGATTCGCACCTAATCTATGTGGATGAAGTTTGTGGATTATTTAAGCTTGCAGGTATGCCCGAGGATGTTATCAAGAATAAGGTCTTCCCGTTATCTTTGAAGGGAAAGGCATTGACATGGTTTAGGCTATGTGATGACATGGGATCATGGAACTACAACCGATTGAAATTGGAATTTCATCAGAAGTTTTATCATATGCATCTTCTTCATCGTGATCATAATTATATATATAATTTTTGGCCTCACGAAGGAGAAAGCATCGCTCAAGCTTGGGGGAGGCTTAAGTCAATGTTATATTCATGCCCCAATCATGAGCTCTCAAGAGAAATGATTATTCAAAAATTTTATGCTCGGCTTTCTCTCAACAATCGCTACATGCTCGATACTTCTTGTACTGGTTCTTTTATAATGAAGACCATTGAATTCAAATGAGATTTATTGGAAAGAATTAAACACAACTCTGAAGATTGGGATCTCGACGAAGGTAAGGTGTCAGGTATAACACCTAAGTTTGATTGTGTTAAATCTTTTATGGATACCGATGCTTTTCGTGAATTTAGCACTAAATATGGACTTGACTCTGAGATAGTAGCTTCTTTATGTGAATCATTTGCTACCCATATTGACCTTCCTAAGGAGAAGTAGTTTAAATATAATCCTCCCATTGAAGTAAAAGTAGTTGCACCTATTAAAGTTGAAGAAAAGACTATCACTTATAATGATCCTATTGTTCCTACTACCTATATTGAGAATCCACCTTTCCCTGTTAGGATAAAGGATCATGCTAAAGCTTCTACTATGGTTCGTAAGAGTAATACTGGAACACCTACACCACCTGAGAAAATTAAAGTTGAACCTAGTATTGCTACGGTTAAATATCTCTTGGCTGATAATATTGATGGGCATGTTATTTACTTCTGTGATGAAGCTGCTAGAATTGCCAGACCCGATACTAAAAATAAACATAGACCTGTTGTACGCATGCCTGTTATTTCTGTTAAAATAGGAGATCATTGTTATCATGGCTTATGTGATATGGGTGCTAGTGCAAGTGCAATACCTCATTCCTTATACAAAGAAATTATGCATGATATTGCACCTGCTGAGATAGAAGAAATAGATGTTACAATCAAGCTTGCCAATAGAGATACTATTTCACCAGTTGGGATTGTTAGAGATGTTCAAGTCTTGTGTGGCAAAGTTAAATATCCTGCTGATTTTCTTGTTCTTGGTTCCCACAAGATGACTTTTGTCCCATTATATTTGGTAGACCCTTCTTGAATATTGTTAATGCTAAGATAGATTGCGAAAAGGATATTGTTACGATTGGTTTAGGGGATATGTCTCATGACTTTAATTTTGCCAAATTTCGTAGACAACCCCATGATAAAGAATTTCCTAGTAAGGATGAAATTATTGGTCTTGCTTCTATTGACGTGCCTCCTAATGATCCTTTAGAACAATATTTGCTAGATCATGAAAATGATATGTTTATGAATGAAAGAAGGGAGATAGATGAAGTATTCTTTAAACAGGGACCTATTTTGAAACACAACTTGCCTGTTGAAATTCTAGGGGATCCTCCACCACACAAGGGTGATCCCGTGTTTGAGCTTAAGCCACTACCTGATACTCTTAAATATGCTTATCTTGATGAAAAGAAGATATATCCTGTTATTATTAGTGCTAACCTTTCAGAGCATGAAGAGGAGAAATTATTGAAAACTCTGACGAAGCACCATGTTGCTATTGGATATACTCTTGATGATCTTAAGGGCATTAGTCCCACTCTATGCCAACACAAGATAAAATTGGAGAAAGACGCCAAACCAGTTGTTGATCACCAACGACGGTTAAATCCTAAGATGAAAGAAGTGGTAAGAAAAGAAATACTAAAGCTCCTGGAGGCAGGTATAATTTATCCTGTTGCTGATAGTCAGTGGGTAAGTCATGTCCATTGTGTCCCTAAGAAGGGAGGTATTACTGTCGTTCCTAATGATAAAGATGAATTGATCCCGCAAAGGATTGTTAGGTTATAGGATGGTAATTGATATCCGCAAATTAAATAAAGCTACTAAAAAGGATCATTACCCTTTGCCTTTTATTGATCAAATGCTAGAAAGATTATCCCAACATACACATTTTTGCTTTCTAGATGGTTACTCTGGTTTCTCTCAAATACCTGTGTCAAAAGAGGATCCACAAAAGACCACTTTTACTTGCCCTTTTGGTACTTTTGCTTATAGTCATATGCCTTTTTTGGTTTATGTAATGCACCTGCTACCTTCAAAGATGCATGATGGCTATATTCTCTGAATTTTGTGAAAAGATTGTTGAGATTTTCATGGATGATTTCTCCGTTTATGGATCTTCTTTTGATGATTGCTTGAGCAACCTTGATCGAGTTTTGCATAGATGTGAAGAAACTAATCTTGTCTTGAATTGGGAGAAGTGCCACTTTATGGTTAATGAAGGTATTGTCTTGGGGCATAAAGTTTCTGAAAGAGGTATTGAGGTTGATAAAGCTAAAGTTGATGCTATTGAAAAGATGCCATGTCCCAAGGACATTAAAGGTATAAGAAGTTTCCTTGGTCATGCCGGTTTTTATAGGAGGTTCATTAAGGACTTCTCTAAATTTCTAGGCCTTTGACTAATCTCTTACAAAAAGATATTCCTTTTGTCTTCGATGATGATTGTGTAGAAGCATTTGAAATACTGAAGAAAGATTTGATTTCTGCACCTATTGTTCAGCCACCTGATTGGAATTTACCCTTTGAAATTATGTGCGATGCTAGTGATTATGCCGTAGGTGCTGTTCTAGGACAAAGAGTTGATAAGAAACTAAATGTTATTCAATATGCTAGTAAAACTCTAGACAGTGCCCAGAGAAATTATGCTACTACTGAAAAAGAATTTTTAGCAGTTGTATTTGCTTGTGATAAGTTCAGACCTTATATTGTTGATTCTAAAGTAACTGTTCACACTGATCATGCTGCTATTAAATATCTTATGGAAAAGAAAGATGCTAAACCTAGACTTATTAGATGGGTTCTCTTACTACAAGAATTTGATTTGCATATTATTGATAGAAAGGGAGCTGAGAACCCCGTTGCAGACAGCTTGTCTAGGTTAGAGAATATTCTTGATGACCCACTACATATTGATGATAGCTTTCCTGATGAACAATTAGTTGTCATTAATGCTTCTTGTACTGCTCCATGGTATGCTGATTATGCTAATTACATTGTTGCTAAATTTATACCACCTAGTTTCATGTACCGGCAAAAGAAAAAGTTTTTTTTATGATATAAGACATTACTTCTGGGATGACCCACACCTTTATAAAGGAGTAGATGGTGTTATTAGATGTTGTGTACCTGAGCATGAACATGAACAGATCCTAAGCAAGTGTCACTCCGAGGCTTACGGAGGACACTACGCTGGAGATAGAACTGCACATAAGGTATTGCAATCCAGTTTTTATTGGCCTACTCTCTTCAAGGATGCCCGTAAGTTTGTCTTGTCCTGCGATGAATGTCAAAGAATTGGTAATATTAGTAGACATCAAGAAACCTATGAATTATTCTCTTGTTACTGAACCATTTAATGTTTGGGGCTTTGATTATATGGGACTGCTTCCTTCCTCTAATGGGTATACACATATTTTAGTTGCTGTTGATTATGTTACTAAGTGGGTAGAAGTTATTCCAACTAGTAGTGTTGATCATAACACCTCTATTAAGATGCTTAGAGAAGTTATTTTTCCAAGGTTTGGAGTCCCTAGATACCTAATGACTGATGGTGGTTCACATTTTATTCATGGTGCTTTTCATAAAATGCTTGCTAAGTATGATGTTAATCATAGAATTGCATCTCCATCTCACCCACAGTCCAGTGGCCAAGTAGAACTGAGTAACAGAGAGCTTAAATTAATTTTTGCAAAAGACTATTAATAGATCTAGAAAGAATTGGTCCAAGAAACTCGATGATGCATTATGGGCTTATAGAACTGCATATAAAAATCCTACGGGTATGTCTCCTTATAAGATGGTTTATGGAAAAGCATGTCACTTACCTCTCAAACTAGAACATAAGGCATATTGGGCCATAAAGGAGCTCAATTATGATTTCAAACTTGCCGGTGAGACGAGGTTATTTGACATTAGCTCACTTGATGAATGGAGAACTCAAGCCTATGAGAATGCCAAACTGTTTAAAGAAAAGTTAAAAGATGGCATGACAAAATGATACAAAAGCGTGAGTTTAATGTAGGTGATTATGTGTTGCTATTCAACTCTCGTTTAAGATTTTTTGCAGGAAAACTTCTCTCTAAATGGGGAGGTCCTTACATTATCGAGGAGGTCTATCGTTCCGGTGCCATAAAAATCAACAACTTCAAAGGCACAAGTCCGAAGGTGGTGAACGGTCAAAGAATCAAACATTATATCTCAGGTAATCCCATAAATGTTGAAACCAATATTATTGAAACTGTAACCCCGGAGGAATACATAACGGACACTGTCCAGAACGTTTTAGACTCCGAAAAGGAATAGGTATGTGGTACGGTAATTAAACTGACTCCAAAACAGTTCTAATAGCAGTTTTTCTCTGTTTTGGAATATTTAAGAAAATAGGAAAATAAGAAGTAGTCCGGGAAGGACACGAGGCATCCACGAGGGTGGAGGGCGTGCCCTACCCCCTGGGCGCACCCCCCTGCCTCGCGGGAACCTCGTGTGCTCTCTGGACTCAGTTTTCTTGCACAATACTTCTTTTGGTCAGTAAAAATTCATTATATAATCTCCCGAAGGTTTTGACCACTGTATCACGCAAATATCATCTGTTTTTGTTTCGAGTTGTTTCTGCAACAGATTTAGAGCAAGATGTCTTCTCAAGAGTTAGTCGGGGAGAGTCGGGTGTCTCATCCGACACCGGGTCCAGGAGCAAACAACGATGCCTATCACTTTGGGCCATCAATGGATGAGGAGATGGAGGCCGACTTGAAAAGGATAGATGCCATGGAGGAGGATCAAGAAGTTACTTCTCACTTCCGAGCCAGATTCACGATGGGGGAACTATGGAGCTTAGATATTCCAAACTCGGTCATCCCTTTTGTAAGGGCATATTTATCCCTGAGGTGTTGTGGTGATTGATGACAATGCTTTTGTGTACTAATCATGTGCCTTGAGTATTTTAGACGTTTCGTCACTAGGCACAAGACGGTTTGGTGCCCCTCAAAGACTATTGAAGACGGCGTACTATTAAGAGGGGGTCCGCATTAGAAAGGTTTGGGTGGAATCATCACATACACGTTTACTCCCTCGGCACCGCCTTTCTGAAGGAAATATGCCCTAGAGGCAATAATAAAGTTATTATTTATTTCCTTATTTCATGATAAATGTTTATTATTCATATTAGAATTGTACTAATCGGAAACATAATACATGTGTGAATACATAGACAAACATAGTGTCACTAGTATGCCTTTACTTGACTAGCTTGTTGATCAAAGATGGTTGTGTTTCCTAGCCATAGACATGAGTTGTCATTTGATTAATGGGATCACATCATTAGAAGAATGATGTGATTGACTTGACCCATTCCGTTAGCTTAGCACTTGATCGTTTAGTATGTTGCTATTGCTTTCTTCATGACTTATACATGTTCCTATGACTATGAGATTATGCAACTCCCGTTTACCAGAGGAACACTTTGTGTGCTACCAAACGTCACAACGTAACTGGGTGATTATAAAGGAGATCTACAGGTGTCTCCGAAGGTACATGTTGAGTTGGCGTATTTCGAGATTAGGATTTGTCACTCCGATTGTCGGAGAGGTATCTCTGGGCCCTCTCGGTAATGCACATCACTATAAGCCTTGCAAGCAATGTGGCTAATGAGTTAGTTGCGAGATGATGCATTGCGTAATGAGTAAAGAGACTTGCCGGTAACGAGATTGAACTAGGTATTGAGATACCGACGATCGAATCTCGGGCAAGTAACATACCGATGACAAAGGGAACAACGTATGTTGTTATGCAGTTTGACCGATAAAGATCTTCGCAGAATATGTAGGAGCCAATATGGACATCCAGGTTCCACTATTGGTTATTGACCAGAGAGATGTCTCAGTCATGTCTACATAGTTCTCGAACCCGTAGGGTCCGCATGCTTAACGTTCGTTGACGATATAGTATTATATGAGTTATGTATGTTGGTAACCGAATGTCGTTCGGAGTGCTAGATGAGATCACGGACGTGACGAGGAACTCCGGAATGGTCCGGAGATAAATTTTGATATATGGGATAATAGTGTTTGATCTCCGGAAGGGTTCTTGAATTCACCGGAAGGGGTTCCGGATGTTTCCCGAAATGTTTGGGTACGAGAACACGTTATTTGGGCCAAAGGGGAAAGCCCACGAGGCTTTTGGAAAGTGCAAAAGGAAGTTTTGCGGAGACCAGAGGCTAGACGCCAGGAACCCTGGCGTCTAGGAGGTAGACGCCGGGAACCCTGGCGTCTAGCCCTGGAGTCCGAGAAGGACTCTTGCCTTTCGGGTGAAACCAACTTTGTGAAGGCTTTTACTCCAAGTTTCGACCCCACATGACTCAAGTGGGCTAATTTTGCCTGACAAACTTCGAAGGCAAAATATAAATAGAGGGGCAGGGCTAGCACCAAAGACACATCAAGAAACACCAAGTCGTGTGCCAGCAACCCCGTCCCCTCTAGTTTATCCTCCGTCATAGTTTCCGTAGTGCTTAGGCGAAGCCTTGCAGAGATTGTTATTCACCAACACTGTCATCACGCCGTCGTGCTGCCGGAACTCATCTACTACTTCGCCCGTCTTGCTGGATCAAGAAGGAAAGGACGTCATCGATCTGAACGTGTGTAGAACTCGGAGGTGCCGTGCGTTCGGTACTTGGATCGGTCGGATCGTGAAGACGTACGACTACATCAACCGCGTTGATAAATGCTTCCACTTAGCGATCTTCAAGGGTATGAAGATACACTCCCCCTCTCATTGCTATGCATCACCATGATCTTGTGTGTGCGTAGGAATTTTTTTTGAAATTACTATGTTCCCCAACACTTTCCCTTTGCGCTTTGGAGCATCCTCCATTTTCATCATATACATGCAAAGAGAAGGATTCCTAGTGTTGCTGTTCTGAGGTACGGTAGTACTGCTCTTAGGAGCGGTAGTACCACAGGCCCCCATGGTAGTACCGCATGCCCTTGCGGTAGTACCGTAGGTGCCCACGGTAGTACCGCTCCTAAGGAGTTGTAGTACCGTGGCCTCAGACCAGACTCAGCCGCTCGTGCGGCTGTAGGGGCGGATGTAATTTTTTACATCCGCGCCCTACGCGGTAGTACCGCCCCATGCGCGCGGTAGTACCATGAGTCCTGGTCTGGCATAGCAACATGAGCAGAAGTAGGGGCGGATGTAATTTTTTACATCCGCTCCCTGCGTGGTAGTACCGCATGCCATGTGCGGTAGTATCGTGTCGGATTTTTGCATTGTTTGGTTTTCAGCGGAAGTTGGCACGGATGTATTTTTATTCATCCGCGCCCTTCCCAGGCTAGTCCAATCCTGCCTTGCGGTAGTACCGCAAGGGGGAGCGGCAGTACCGCATCAGCGGTAGTACCGCCCTCGGCCTTTGCGGTTCAGGCCTGGGCTAGCTCCGGCCATTGTAGCGGTAGTACCGCGGTCCGCCGCGGTAGTACTGTGAGCCCTTGCGGTAGTACCGCTTGTTTGGGGCGGTAGTACCGCAAGTCACGAGCTGGTTAAGTGGATAACGGTTGGATTTGTCTCTCCACTATATAAGGGGTGTCTTCTTCCTCTAGTTGACTACCTCTTCCACCCCCAAGCTCCATTGTTGCTCCAAGCTCCATTTTCGCCTGGTCTCTCTCCCTAGCCAATCAAACTTGTTGATTTGCTTGGGATTGGTTGAGAAGGCCCCGATCTACACTTCCACCAAGAGAAATTTGATTCCCCCCACTAATCCCTAGTGGATCTTGTTACTCTGGGGTGTTTGAGCACCCTAGACGGTTGAGGTCACCGTGGAGCCATAGTCCATTGTGGTGAAGCTTCGTGGTGTCGTTGGGAGCGTCCAATTAAGTTGTGGAGATTGCCCCAACCTTGTTTGTAACGGTTCGGTCACCGCCTTCAAGGGCACCAATAGTGGAATCACGGCATCTCGCATTGTGTGAGGGTGTGAGGAGAATACGGTGGCCCTAGTGGCTTCTTGGGGAGCATTGTGCCTCCACACCGCTCCAACGAAGACGTACTTCCCTTCAAAAGGAAGGAACTTCGGTAACACATCCTCGTCTTCACCGGCTCCACTCTTGGTTATCTCGTGTCTTTACTTGTGCAAGCTTATTTGTGTCGTATCCCTTGCTTGCTTGTGTGCTTGTCGTTGTTGCATCATATAGGTTGCTCACCTAGTTGCATATCTAGACAACCTACTTTGATGCAAAGTTTAATTTGGTAAAGAAAAGCTAAAAATTGTTAGTTGCCTATTCACCCCCCCCCCTCTAGTCAAATATATCGATCCTTTCAATTGGTATTAGAGCCTCGTCTCTTTATTAAGGACTTTGTCGTCTGAAGAGTATGGTTGACACCGTAGACGGTGGGGAGGAGCACTCCAGTGTGAATCCGAGCTCGTCTACGGCCGATGGGGGAACTGCGGTTTCTCGTGAGGAATTCAATGTGGCTTTGGACATATTGAAAACCTCGCTGACAACCGAGGTTGAAAGCATGTTTAATAAATTCTTAGAAGGACTTAAACTATCTACCTCGCCGATGAAAGTGGGTGATCCCACTAACAAGGTGACAGATGTTAACTCCGACAAGGGGGGAGCTACTAGTGAAAAGGGTCCTTCTACTAGTGATAGAAATGGCACTGGCATCTTTGCCCATGTGGAACCTCCAATTTATGGAGGACTGATTCCCTCTACTCATTTAAATCATGTCGGCCCTCCTCCTAAGATTGTGAAAAATGAGGACTTTGATTCTTGGGTTTATCGCTTCAAGCTTCATTTAAATCATGTGAATACTAATCTTTGGAGAATCATTGAAGAAGGTTTCCATCCACATGACCGAAGCAACTTCACCCAAGAGAAGCCGTGGATAATCAATTCAATGAGAATGCTCTCTTCATCATTCAAGATGCAGTTCCACCCGAAGATCTCCCTCATCTTCGACCCTTCGCCATGGCCAAAGATGCATGGCATTGTGTTGTTTCCCTCTATAAGGGAAGCGCAAGCATTCAACACTCCAACTATGAAGTGGTGCAAGATGAAGCCGATGAGTTTGCAATGAAAGAAGATGAAGAACCTCGTGAACTCTTTCGGAGAGTAACCAAACTCGCGGTCTCTATTCGAGGTCATGGGAGCAAGGACACGAATGACAATTGGATCAAGCGCAAGTTCCTCAAAGCAATGATGCCTTACCACAAGGCCATGTCCTCCGTCATCCATCAAAGACCGGACTTCCACTCCTTGACCTCAAATGAAGTGTTGGATGAGTTTGTGGCAATGAGGATCTTGGACAAGACCGCCGACAATGCGGTGTTGCATTCTCAAAGGGCAAAGAAGCCCAACCTTGCCTTGAAGGCCAAGGTTATTGTGGAAGAAGAGGAAGATGAGGAGAGCAACCCTGAAGATACAAAATATGATTATCATGAGCACATGGCTCTTGCTTCAAGGCAATTTTGGAGCAAGAAGAACACAAGGCCCAACTTCAACAAGAACAACTCAAGTGGGTTCAAGGGCAAGCAACATGTGAGAACATGTTACAGTTGTGGCAATGTGAGCCATTTTGTTGTGGATTGCCCTTACGAGAAGCAGGAAGACAATGGTGGCAAGCTCATCAGAAAAGACAAAGACAAGTCCTTCCCAAACAAGAATAACTTCACCAAAAAGACTCCTACTCGAGGGTTGGTGTTTCAAGAAGAATACCATGAGGATGACGATGATGATGAAGATAGTGAAGCCATGGCCATGGCCTCTGTTGCCATTGCCACAACTCCACGGGTGTCCCTCTTCGACTTGCCCAATGAGAACATCACCGCCAAGTGTCTCATGTCTAAAGCCACCAACAAGGTAACCCCCAACATCAAAACCACCATCATTACTAATCCCTCCTTGACGGATGGCATTGATGAAAGTAAGGGGTCTAATGAGGAAGTGAATGAATTTGAGTCTTTTATGAGTAAGCTCAAGGGCAAATCCAAGAAGCACTTCGTTGCTCTCTTGGAACAACTTGGTGAAGCCAATGACATGATCGAGGCTCATGAAGAAACCATCTCTAAGATGGAAGGTCATAGTCGTGACTATGACGATGAGATATCGGATCTCTCTAATGCTCTTGAGGAAGAGCGTGGGCATCGTTTGGCTCTTGAGGAGTCCCACAACAATGACCATGCTAAATTAAAGAAAGATCTTGATCACGCTCTTATTATATCTCGTGTGATAACTTTCGAGAAGGCTAAACTTGGCGTTGACCATGCTAGACTCAAGGAGGAGTTTGATATGCTCGACAAGGCCCACAAGGTCTTGAAGGGTGCTCATGCTAGCCTCAAGGAGTCTCATGATTAACTCCAAGTGAAGCTAACCAAAGAAAAAGCCACCTTTCCTCATATGGTATTAATTGATAATGCAAATGCCACTAACCCGTGTTGTGAGCACGTGCATCTTGTGGAGGAGAATGCCAATTTGAAGGAGCAACTTGAGAAAGGCCTTGTGACGTGCATACAAGGTGAGAAGAACCTCAATGAACTTTTGAGCAATCAAAAGGAAGTTGTGGCCAAGGAGGGAGTTGGGTTCGCACCCAAGTCTAAGAACAAGAAGAAGAACGACAAGGCCAAACGAACTCCTCCTCTCAAGCAAACTTTTGTGAAGGAGGGAGAGGGTGCTCCTAAGGAGAAGAAGAACAATGTGAAGGGTGGTGATGTCAAAAAGGGCAATGCCACTCCTTCCAACAAAGCCGACGACTTTAACCCTTCTTATGTGTTATGCCGTGCTAGTGATGGGCATGTTTATGCTAAATTTGTTGGTTCTCCTTATGAGTACATTGAATGGTCTATTTGGATTCCTAAGACCCTTGTTACTAACATCAAAGGACCCATTACAAAATGGGTACCTAAAACCAAGCATTGATCTCTTGTAGGTGTTAGCTTCCGGTGGGGGATCATGGTTGCTCGATAGTGGAGCAACAAATCATATGATCGGAAGCAAGGACTTGGTGGTGGACGTGCACAAGATCCCTTCTATGCCCACCAAAATCGAGTGGGGTGATGCCTCGTCTTCTAAGGTATTGGGTCTTGGCAAGGTTGTCATTTCTCATGATCTAACGATCGAGAAAGTCATGCTTGTTGAGTCCCTTACTTACAATCTACTTTCCGTTCGTCAACTTGCACTCATGGGCTTTGCCACTTCCTTTGATATTGATACCATGGCCCTCTTGTGGAGCAAGACTCTTAAAGTAGCATTTGTTGGGCATGTCGAGAATGGTCTTTATGTGATTAACTTTTCGGAGCGACCCACTAAGACCGCGACATGCCTAATGGCTAAAGTTGATGTGGTATGGCTTTGGCATCGCCGTTTAGGCCACGTCAATATGAGATCTTTGCAAAGTTTTCTCAAGGGGGACCATGTCCGTGGACTAACAAATGTTAGTTTTGCCAAAGATCATGCTTGCAGTGCTTGTATAGAAGGAAAGCTTCATGAGAAGGCTCACCCTCCCATGACTATCATCTACTCGAAGAGACCCTTGGAGCTCCTTCACATGGATCTCTTTGGGCCTCCATCCTTTGATAGTCTTGGAGGCAGAAAGTATTGCTTGGTGATTGTGGATGATTATTCAAGATACACTTGGGTATATTTCTTCAAGAGGAAGAGTGAGACTCAACAAACCGTCACCGACTTTGCAAATGAAGCTCAACGTCAATATGATGCAAAGATCTTGACAATAAGGAGTGACAATGGCACCGAGTTCAAGAACTACACCTTGGATGAGTTTCTTAGTGATGAGGGGATCAAGCATCAATATTCTGCACCTTATACCCCTCAACAAAATGGAGTTGCAGAGAGGAAGAACCGGACGTTGATGGATGCGGCAAGGACCATGATGGCGGAGTTCAAGTCTCCATACAACTTTTGGGCCGAAGCCATCAACACCGCATGTCATGCGTCCAATCGGCTCTACCTCCACAAGGGCTTGAACAAGACTCCATATGATATACTCACCGGTAACAAGCCCAACCTCAAGTACTTTCGGGTGTTCGGGTGTAAGTGTTTAATTCTCAAGAAAGGTGTTCGGTTGTCTAAATTTGAGGCTAGAGCTTACGAGGGCATATTTGTTGGTTATGCTACAAACTCTCATGCTTACCGTGTACCCAATAATTCCATGAGACTTATTGAGGAGACGTGTAACGTGGAGTTTGATGAGAATAACGGCTCCCAAGTGGAGCAAAGTGGCACTTGTGATGTAGGTGATGAAATACCTCCCCAAGCCATAAGAAGAATGGGAGTGGGTTTTATCCTACCCATTGAGGAACCCCTTGTGGTCGAAGGAGAAGGACAATGCTCCACTCAAGTGGAGCCATCACCAACCCAAGGCCCACACGCTTCCGAAGAACAAAGTGAAGGCCCTCAACCTCATGAACAAGACAAAGGGCAAGACCGATCCCAAGATGGTGTTGAAACATCAAGTGATGCACAAGGTCAAGTTCTCTCCTCCGAGCACGTTCAAGATCAAGAGCTTCCTCGAGATCAAGAACAAGCTCAAGACGGCGCTCAAGATGATCAAGTGGCCGCTCCTCGACTCACCCCCGAGAAGGAGTTGGAGCGTCGTGCCGCTAAGATTGCATCCAAGCTCTCCACTAAGGGTCATCTCATGAAGAATGTGCTTGGAAGCATTCAAAAGGGGGTAAGCACTCGTAGACAATTGGCAAACTATTGTGAACATCACGCGTTTGTCTCTTGTGTTGAACCCCAAAAGGTCTATGAGGCGCTTAAAGATCCGGATTGGCTCAATGCCATGCATGAATAACTCAACAACTTCGAGTACAACAAGGTGTGGAGATTGGTGTCAAGGCCAACGGGGAACCATAATGTCATTGGAACCAAGTGGATATTCAAGAACAAGCAAGATGCTCATGGGACCATCGTTCGCAACAAGGCAAGATTGGTAGCACAAGGCTACTCCCAAGTCGAGGGTATCGACTACGGTGAAACCTTTGCTCCCGTTGCTCGCCTTGAATCCATTCGTTTGTTGATTGCTTATGCTTCCCATCACAACTTTAAGTTACAACAAATGGATGTGAAGAGTGCTTTTCTTAATGGTCCTATTAATGAGTTGGTTTATGTCAAGCAACCCCCCGGGTTCGAGGATCCCTACTTCCCCGATCATGTGTATCAACTCGATAAGGCACTCTATGGCCTTAAGCAAGCCCCACGTGCGTGGTATGACCACCTTACCGAGTTGTTGCAAGATCGTGGATTTGAAGTTGGGCAAATCGATCTCAGTCTTTTTACTAAGAAGGTCAAAGGGGAGTTGTTTGTGTGCCAACTATATGTTGATGATATTATATTTGGTTCCCTAACAAAGCTTTCAATAAGGAATTTGCCGCTCTCATGACCTCTAAGTTCAAGATGTCGTCGATGGGAGAGTTGAAGTTCTTCCTCGGTTTCGAAGTCAAACAAAGAAGAGAAGGAACCTTCATAAACCAAGCCAAATACACTCAAGACATGCTAAAGAGATTCAAGCTAAGTGATGTCAAGCCGGCTTCCACCCCAATGCCCACCAAGTGCCAACTTGACATTGATCCAAATGGTAAAGCGGTGGATCAAAAGGTATATCGCTCCATGATTGGCTCCTTGCTTTACCTTTGTGCATCTAGACCGGATATCATGTTGAGTGTGGGAATTTGTGCACGGTTTCAAGCCGCACCGAAGGAAAGTCACTTTGTGGTGGTCAAGAGGATCTTTCGATATTTGGCTCATACCCCAAACTTTGGCTTATGGTACCCAAGAGGAGAAAACTTCAAGCTTGTAGGATATTCAGATTCAATTGGGCGGGAGACAAAGTGGATAGGAAGTCCACTTCCGGAGGGTGCCAATTTCTTGGTTGCTCTTTGGTGAGTTGGTCTTCCAAGAAGCAAAGTTGTGTGTCTCTCTCGTCCACCGAGCGGAGTATGTGGCGGCCGGTAGTTGTTGTGCACAACTCTTATTGATGAGGCAAACTTTAACGGATTACGGTGTCATTTGTGACAAAGTGCCTCTTTGGTGTGACAATGAAAGTGCCATCAAGATTTCTCTCAACCCGGTGCAACACTTCAAGACGAAGCATATTGAGATTCGATATCTCTTCATCCGGGATCATATTAGGCGAGGGGAGATCGAGCTCAAGTATGTCAACAATCATGGTAACTGTCGGTATCAAAACCGGCGGATCTCGGGTAGGGGGTCCCGAACTGTGCGTCTAGGCAGATGGTAACAGGAGGCAAGGGACACGATGTTTTACCCAGGTTCGGGCCCTCTCGATGGAGGTAAAACCCTATGTCCTGCTTGATTAATATTGATGATATGGGTAGTACAAGAGTGGATCTACCACGAGATCGAGGAGGCTAAACCCTAAAGCTAGCCTATGGTATGATTGTTGTAATGTATGTTGTGTCCTACGGACTACAGCCCTCCGGTTTATATAGACACCGGAGAAGGCTAGGGTTACACAGAGTCGGTTACAATGGTATGAGATCTACATATCCGTATCGCCAAGCTTGCCTTCCACGCCAAGGAAAGTCCCATCCGGACACGGGACGGAGTCTTCAATCTTGTATCTTCGTAGTCTTGGAGTCCGGCGGACGATGATAGTCCGGCTGTCCGGACACCCCCTAGTCCAGGACTCCCTCAGTAGCCCCTGAACCAGGCTTCAATGACGATAAGTCCGGCGCGCATAATGTTCGGCATTGCAAGGCGGGTTCCTCCCTTGAATAATCCAGAGAAGATCATGAACACCAGGATAGTGTCCGGCTCTGCAAAATAAATTCCACATTCCACCGTAGAGAGAATAAAATGTACACCAGTCCAATCTGCTGACGTATTATGCGGCACAACATCACACTGCTACCAAGCCTTTATTTGAATCGTTTTTTATTATACCACCTCAGCACGTTTAGCGAAGCGGTTTCCTTGGCACGTCATGTCGAAGCAGAGATCGTGTTCCCCTTATTCCGGGATTCTCATCAATACGGACGCGGGTAACCCAACCGCGCCATTGATGGTGGCGCTTGGGAGATAAGCGAGTTTTACCAGGCTGGTGGGGGACGCATAGTCTCCGTCCGCCTATATATATAAGGGATAAGGATTTACCTTCTCACCTACGCCTTCTTCCTCCTTTGCTTATCCATCTCCGCGCACTCAAGCTCCAACGCCCAAGCTCGCGCATCTCGCCTCGACCTTCTCCGATCATGTCCGGAGCGGGAGGCAAATGGTTGGCCTCCACCGTTAAGGAGGAGCACATCACCAAGCTGCGCAGCGCCGGATACCTTTCCAGCGACATCGCGCATCGGCTGCCCGACGAGGGGCAGCTCATCCCCACCCCCGGGCCCCATGAGAGGGTTGTTTTCCTCCCCCACTTCCTCCGCGGACTGGGCTTTCCACTCCACCCATTCGTCCGGGGGCTCATGTTTTACTACGGCCTGGATTTCCATGACCTGGCGCCGAACTTCATCCTCAACATCTCGGCGTTTATCGTCGTGTGCGAGGCCTTCCTCTGCATCCGGCCCCACTTCGGCCTGTGGCTCAAGACCTTCAACGTCAAGCGGAATGCGGAGGCGCCATGTTGGGCAAGTTGCCCAATGTCCTTTGGCTCGAAGGGGCCTTCGTGGACTCCGTTAAGGGGTGGCAATCGGGGTGGTTCTACATCACCGAGCCGCGTGAACCCACGTGGGCGGCGGCCCCCGAGTTTAGATCTGGCATCCCCACGCAGCTCACCTCCTGGAAAGAGAAGGGCTTGTTGTGGGGCAATCCGAAGGAGCTGACGGGACTCCGAGCCTGTATCCAGAAGCTGGTGAACAATCAGCTCAGGCTCGTCGACGTGGTCCAAGTCATGCTCATCCGCCGGATTCTCCCATGCCAAGAACGTGCATTCAATCTGTGGGAGTTCAATCCGAAACAGCACCAGGCGCTAAGCGGGCTCTTCGACACGACGTACGAAGGCGCCTGGAGGGTGGTGTTTAAGGGCGCCGAAGCCCCCGCATCCGCGATGGAAGATCGCGGATTTTGCTCGCAGCATCCAGCTGACGAGGTAAGTGATTCAACCCCTTTACGGGACACTTGTGGTAAATAGATTGATTTTAAGAGGGTTTCAATCTCTCTTTTCCTTTGGCAGGAATGGATGGAGAAGGCCGAGCAGCTCATCTGTCCGGCTCCCATGCCAGAAGACCCAGTGGACGCCCGTCTAGCGGGGCTGCTGGTTCCGACACCGCACGTGGTGCCGAAGAAGAAGGCCAAGAAGGTGGCCACGGGGACTCGAAAGAGTTCCCATAATCAGGTGTCCGACGACGAGGCGGAATCCTCCCCCGAAGATGAGGAGGAGGAAGAAGACTCTCTCCCAGAGGAGGGAGAGAAGAAGAGGAAGGCTTCCCGATAGGGGAGGCCGAAGGGTCCAAGAGGGGAATGACTATTCCCCCGGACAGCTCTGCCAACATCGACGTTGGCGAGGAGGAGTGGCCTTCAAGGGCCAGGCCTCCGGCGAGATCGTAAGTATCCGGATCCCTGATATGCAATTTCTTTTGTGTCACATAGTGTCCTACTAATGCCGCATACTATCCGCAGTCCGGCCGATGATGATCTCCCCGCTTCATCGAGCGGGTTGTTGGCCCCGTCGGATGTGGATTCACTTCCGACTGCCTCTACCCCCCGCGCCGACGAGGACGCCGAGGTGGGATCCCAGAGAGGGACCCATCAGGAGGAGGCTCCGGAGGCGCCGCCAGGCAGCCTCCCGGACTTTGCGCCGGACTCTACATTGGAACTTGCAATGGTTCCGGAGTCCGACAGGCGGCCCCTTCGAAAGAAGGGCACGGCCGTGACGCTGGCGGCCTCCATCCAACCGGAGGCGCCGGACAACTTGCTAGAGGCACTCAAAGGTGCTTCCATCGAGGAAGAACACCGCACTATCATGAGTGCGGTGATTCAGAAGGTTCAGCTCGCCAAGAGCGGACTGACCGAAGCCTGCAACAACCTTCTAACAGGCTTTGAGGTAAGAAGTTATAATTATGTAATGTAATACTGCATAGACAGTAGCCCCTGATGCTCAGTTCGGTGTTCGGAAAGAAGAGCTGGACTGAGGATCTAAGAAGATATGCGCAGGGTTGCTTAAAATATGTCAATATGGGTTTGCAGGCTGCGCTGCTGACCTCTGCCACATTGACTGCGGAGGTCGGTGCATTGAAGCAGGATCTCGAGCGGTCCGAGCAAGAGCTCGGCCATGCCAAGAAGCGGCTCGAGGACAAAGAAGGTGAGTAACACCACTGTGAATAGTTACCTTACAGAAAAGGATTTAGGTTGCAATAAAATTAACAAGGATAATATGAGTATTGCAGGGGCCACGAACGAGGTGGCAGCCCTGAAGGAGGCTGTGTCCGCGGCCGAACGTAGTGCGGCCGTGGAATGGGCAGAGCGGGAAAAGCAGGAGGCACAGGTGGCGGAAGTACGGCAAGAGCTCCGGGCTCTCATGGAGAAGCATGAGAGGTTGGAGCGTGACTCCAAGACTCGAGAGTCCGAGCTTGCCTCGGCTCTCGAAAGTGCCAAGTCCGCCAAGGCCGAGGCCCGTAAGGCCCTTCAGGAGGTTGAAGATTTAAAGAAGATAGCGGCGGGTAAGGCATTTTTCATGCAAAGCAAGCATGTTAATGTAAACTACCTGACACTTACCCGCATTCGGAGCTTTCCAGGGGCGTTTGCAGATCTGCCACGCAGTGTGTCCGATGCCGCTGCATTCTACCGTGGCGAGGAGGGGAGCTCAACGGAGAAGGTCTTCTGGTCTCAGTACGCTGAGGCCAGCCATCCGGTGCCCCCAAGCGACCAGTTGAAGCAGCTGGTCGAACTCCACAAGGTAGCTAAGGAGGCCATGAAGGGCCTTATAGTCCGGCTGTGGCCTGGACAATCCATGCCTGGGAGCTACTTCGGCCTCGTGCGGCGGCTGGTGGATGCGTGCCCCTGGGTGGAGGTCATCAAGCGCTCCGCCTGTGGCCCTTGCCCGCACAAAGGTGCATTGGGGCAGGTTGGATGCGGAGAAGCTTCTCATGGACCCACCGCCACCGGGCAAGGAGTATCGCACGCCCGAAATGTATTATAAAACTGTTCTGAAGGGAGCCCGCGATATTGCGGATGAGTGCCCCAGAGATGTAATTTTTGAGTGAACTTGCTACGTATTATCCTGTGCGCTGAAAACTTTGTTCATATGCGCCTTAAGCAACGCTGGTTTAATTTAAAATATTACCTTCTGTGCAGCCATTTATAAAATCTGAGAGATGGCAAGTCGTTGGCTTTAGCCCCCGAGCCGCGAGTGCTGGGGTGTTCGGGATAAACTTGAGCACTCTTGTTCCCATTTTTGGGTCCATCTAGGGAGGCGCTCAACACAACGAACAAGGCAACCGGACTTATAATGCTTGAACACTCTCACTTAGCCATAGAATTCTATAATTTTAAATTTTGGCGAAGCCCCTGGTATTCGGAAGACCAAATCCGGGGCGCTATCCACGCCTTCGTCGGACATTATCCGGAACTTCGCTCGAAGCGGCGTGAGTCTTTAAGGACCCGAAAAGACCTCTCGAACAACGACCAGTCTCTCGCCTTATCATGCCGGTCAGTTTTAGCTTTCTCCACTGAGGCGCTCGCCCGGCTCAACCGGGGCGCAATCGTAGTGGTTCTCCCAGTGCCACCTTAGCCGACAGAACGGAACGTAAGGCACCAAAACGTGGGAGCCGGGCAAACCCAACTATTGACCCAAGACATGATTCGGAGCCGATTCATATAATGCTATAAGTTCGGGGTGCCGCACTTATGAAAGTGTTCGGACTTATCACACCATAATGTGGGGAACATAAGCCCCTGGTGTATTAGGCCGTACCAAAATATACGGGTGCAAGGTGTCATGTGATGAACATATATATATAAAAAGTAATGTAATTGCAGTCAAAAAGTGCTGCATTATTTTTTAAAGGAAGTCTGCAATGAGTGCGGACTGATACAAATAGTGCGCTAAGCAAGGGATTTGGACTAATTAAACATGTCCCCCTCCAGGGGTGAGCTGCGGACTTGGTGTATATAATTGAATTTAATGCTCGTAATTGAGACCACCTGAGTGTTCGTCGCGGCCTTCTTTCTTCCCTGGCTGTTGCATCATGAGTTCGACAGGTTCACCGCCGGACAGGGCCTCTGGTTAACGGAGTCCTGTGTATACAAAGAAGGAAAATAATAAAAAAAGGGGGCACGCTTGCAAGCCCCTGGTGTGGTCGAGCAGCACTCTGGGTCCATTGTGATTGTGCCCTTTCCCCTGCGCCCGTGGTATCTCCAAGGCGTAATGATGTACGCGGAGGGTTGTTCTTGCAATCATGCGAGGGCGGGGGTCAGGGCCGCATTGCTACGCGTGCTCTGATCGTGCCAGGTGGTCTTGGTTGGTATTGCTTCGGGCGCGTTTTGCTGTATTCGGCCGTTTAATGGCCGGACTCGAAAATTGCCTTAAAAGGCTGCTCTGTACTTCTACCGCGAGAGCCGCTGTATGTTCCTCCGTTCGGAGGGAGCGTTCCGTATTTCTGTTGACCGTGATGACTCCACGAGGGCCTGGCATCTTGAGCTTGAGGTATGCATAATGCGGCACCGCGTTGAACTTTGCAAACGCGGTTCGTCCAAGCAGAGCGTGATAGCCGCTGCGAAATGGGACTATATCGAAGATTAACTCCTCACTCCGAAAATTATCCGGGGATCCGAAGACCACTTCTAGTGTGACTGAGCCTGTACAATTGGCTTCCACACCTGGTATGACATCTTTAAAGGTTGTCTTTGTAGGTTTAATCCTTGAAGGGTCTATGCCCATCTTGCGCACTGTATCCTGATAAAGCAGGTTCAGGCTACTGCCGCCGTCCATCAGGACTCTCGTGAGGTGAAATCCATCGACGATTGGGTCTAAAACCAATGCGGCGAATCCGCCATGGCGTATGCTGGTCGGATGGTCTCTTCGATCGAAAGTGATCGGACAAGAGGACCATGGATTAAACTTCGGGGCGACTGGCTCCATCGCATAGACGTCCCTTAGTGCACGCTTCCGCTCCCTCTTGGGTATGTGGGTTGCGTAAATCATGTTCACCGTCCATACTTGTGGGGGGAAACCCTTCTGTCCTCTATTGTTCGGCGGTCGGGTCTCTTCCTCGTCGTCGCTATTTAGCCCCTTGTCATTGTTTTCGGCAATTAACTTGCCCGCCTGCTTGAACACCTAGCAATCTCTGTTGGTGTGATTAGCTGGCTTTTCAGGGATGCCATGTATCTGGCATAAGCGGTCGAGTATTCGGTCCAAATTGGACGGACCCGGAGTGGTTCTTTTGAATGGCTTCTTCCGTTGACCGGGTTTAGAGCCTCGGAATCCGGCGTTTACTGCCGTATCCTCCTTGTCGTCGCCGTTAATGTGGCGTTTATTTTTACTTCGACATGACCTGCCATTGTTGTCCTTAGTATCCGGACTGCCAGAATTTTTACTGAGGTTGTTGCTGCGAGCTGGCCAGCTATCCTCTCCTGCGCAAAAGCGGGTCATTAATGATGTGAGGGCTGCCATAGATTTCGGCTTTTCCTGTCCCAGGTGCCGGGCTAGCCACTCGTCGCGGATGTTATGTTTGAAGGCTGCAAGGGCCTCTGCATCCGGACAATCGACGATTTGGTTTTTCTTTGTCAAGAACCGTGTACAGAATTGTCTGGCCGATTCGTCTGGCTGCTGAATTATGTGGCTGAGGTCATCGGCATCTGGTGGCCGCACATACGTGCCCTGGAATTATCGAGGAATGCGGCTTCCAGGTCTTCCCAACACCCAATTGACTCTGCGGGCAAGCTGTTAAGCCAATGCCGAGCTGGTCCTTTAAGCTTGAGTGGGAGATACTTGATGGCATGGAGATCGTCGCCGCGGGCCATATGGATGTGAAGAAGATAATCTTCGATCCAAACCGCGGGGTCTGTTGTGCCATCGTAGGATTCGATGTTTACGGGTTTAAACCCTTCAGGGATTTGATGATCCATTACTTCGTCAGTGAAGCATAGCGGGTGTGCGGCGCCTCTGTATTGAGCGATATCACGACGCAGCTCGAGAGAGCGTTGTCTGCTGTGTTCGGCCCGGCCGGGGTTATTGTATCCGACGCGACGGTATTCGTCGTGGCTCGTGGGGCGCCCTTGTGATCCGTAGATGGATCTGGATTGCCTTGCTTTGTCCTCCAATACGTCTCGCAAGTCCGGCGCGT
This sequence comes from Triticum dicoccoides, assembly GCF_002162155.2. Taxonomy (NCBI): domain Eukaryota; kingdom Viridiplantae; phylum Streptophyta; class Magnoliopsida; order Poales; family Poaceae; genus Triticum; species Triticum dicoccoides. The sequence continues at coordinate 248,286,889 of NC_041383.1, read as the reverse complement.
TCCCTTTTGGCTTCGTACTTTTGGAGCGATGCCGGGGTACGGTCTTGGTTGAGGGCCTGGATGCCTCTCTGTCGCGACCACGTGGTGGTCAGTCTGCCGTATCGTGCGCTGGTGATGAAGGTATGTACGCTTCCTCCTCTAGTCGGGGGAGCAACTTGCGTCTTGGGTAGCTTTTGGAGGGGTGTTCGAGTTTATACTCTTCGGCCGCGAGGACCTCGGTCCATCGATCGGCCAGCAGGTCCTGATCAGCTTGAAACTGCTGCTGCTTTTTCTTTAGGCTATTTGCCGTGGCGATAAGCCTGCGCTTGAAACGCTCTTGTTCGACGGGATCCTCGGGCACGACGAATTCGTCATCGTTGAGGCTTGCCTCGTCTTCAGAGGGAGGCATATAGTTATAATCCTCGACCTCTTCGTCTGCCGCCCTCTCGTGAGGGCTTGCTTCTGCATCCTCCTGCGCTGAGTCTTGCTGGAGGGGATTATCTTCGCCACTCTCTGGGGTATTATTATCTCCTGTGCCGGAATCTCCATTCTTGCTGTGGCGGGATTTAGAGCGGCGCCGCTGACGCCGGCGCTTGGGCTGCTTCTTTAAAGAATCTGCCTCCGCTGCTTCTTCGCCGTCCCCGTCTTTTGGGGTGTCCACCATGTATATGTCGTATGACGAGGTGGTCTTCCAGTGCCCTGTAGGCGCTGGTTCCTGTTCATCTCCGGCATCGTCGTCCATAGCGTCGATGTCTTCGGAGTCATAGTCTAGCATGTCGGTTAGATCGTCGACAGTGGCTACAAAGTGGGTGGTGGGTGGGCTCTGAATTTCTTCGTCGTCCGTATCCCAACCATCCTGGCCAAAGTCCGGCCAGGACTCTCCGGATAGCGAAAGATGCTTTAGCGAATTTCGGATGTCGCCAAAGGGCGAGTGTTGGAAGATGTCCGTGGCGGTGAATTCCATAACCGGCGCCCAATCCGATTCAATTGGCAGGGGCGCGGGAGGTCCGGAGTCCGGCACCTCGGAGTCACGAGCTTCGCGAGGGACAAGGGTAGTGTTCGGCTCCATCGCCGTGGAAGTCGGAGCCCCCGAGGCGGTGTCCAACCACCGGTCCTCGATCTGGGCGATCGGCTCCGGTCTAAGGGCTAGAGCGGATTGTTGTGCGGCCATCAAGGCACTGTTCGGCGGCAGAGCTAGATCATGCCCATCGTAACAGTGCGGCGCGCTTGGCTGTGGTTCGAGTCCGTCGAAGATCAAGCCTCCGCGGACGTCGGCCGTGAAGTTTAGGCTTCCAAATCTGACCTGATGGCCAGGGGCATAGCTTTCAATCTGCTCCAGATGGCCAAGCGAATTGGCCCGCAGTGCGAAGCCGCCGAATACAAAGATCTGTCCGGGGAGAAAAGTTTCACCCAGGACAGCGTCGTTGGTTGAAGATGCCATCGAACCTATCGGTGACGACACAGAGGAACTCTCAATGAAAGCACCAATGTCGGTATCAAAACCGGCGGATCTCGGGTAGGGGGTCCCGAACTGTGCATCTAGGCGGATGGTAACAGGAGGCAAGGGACACGATGTTTTACCCAGGTTCGGGCCCTCTCGATGGAGGTAAAACCCTATGTCCTGCTTGATTAATATTGATGATATGGGTAGTACAAGAGTGGATCTACCACGAGATCGAGGAGGCTAAACCCTAAAGCTAGCCTATGGTATGATTGTTGTAATGTATGTTGTGTCCTACGGACTACAGACCTCCGGTTTATATAGACACCGGAGAAGGCTAGGGTTACACAGAGTCGGTTACAATGGTAGGAGATCTACATATCCGTATCGCCAAGCTTGCCTTCCACGCCAAGGAAAGTCCCATCCGGACACGGGACGGAGTCTTAAATCTTGTATCTTCGTAGTCTTGGAGTCCGGCGGACGATGATAGTCCGGCTGTCCGGACACCCCCTAGTCCAGGACTCCCTCAGTAACCTTGCAGATATTTTCATGAAGCCCTTGGATGAAGCAAGATTTCGCGAGTTAAGGCGTGATCTAAATATCATTGATTCAAGCAATGTGACTTGAACCCTTGCACACCCCACCACACTCAACCTGTTGTCTAGTTTAGGTGTAGGCATGGACATAGGGGGAGTGTTGTTCTCTCAATGAACTCTCCCTCCCCCCATTATGCATAAATTGATCAACTCTTTCACATTTGCCATTTTTGATGGTACTTGTGCTTCAAAGACGAGTTTTGGTCATGGGCCCAAGGATAATTCTTCGCGGTGCCATACCAATCGACTCAAACATAGGTGGCTCCGGCCACCACCCTCTCCTTGGAGAGGTTGTGTCTCGTCTTTGGTCCTTGTTGTCTCTTGCTTTTCTTTCTTTGTGCCGAGCTTGTGCTTGTGGTGTCTCATTTGTTAGCTCGTTGGTGTGTTTGTTCACTTGAAGGTTCCATGCAAAGGTGTTTCTTCCTTTTGTTTGAAACTACATTTCCTTGGGTTCACGATACTACCGTGGCCTGCCACGATACTACCGCAAGGACACGGTACTACCGCAACCAGCACGGCAGTAATTTTTTACTGCCGCTGGTGGAGCAGTACTACCGCCCACGGCGCAGTACTTCCGCCTGGGCGGTACTACCGCAAGGACGCGCGGTACTACCGCGGAGTAGCGAGCGCGTGGGGGGTTAAGAGCGGGCAGGGGGAGTTCCAACTCCCCCATACCCATTCACTCTTTCTCCCCACGCCGCCTCTCTCTCTCTCCTGCCCAAGAATGGCGCCGGAGGCCCTCGCCGGATCTCTGTCTCCGGCCGGTCGCCTCGGATTTCGACCGGTGGGATCATTCTCCACCACTTCCTCTTGCCATGGAACAAGGTTTCTCCCCAAATCCCTCTCTTTTTGGTTCGTTCTTTTGCTTCTAGGTTTTTGGGGAGATGCATGTTGTTCTTGAGATTTTAGGCTAAATCTTTGCAAGAGTAGGATGTAGGAGAGTAGTAATGCGTAGAGATGGTACTTGCTATGTTGCCCTGTTATGGATTTGATCGACCGTAGTACCGCGTTGTTGTCACGACTGTGCACAAATCAAGTTGTGGTTTTGGATCTGCAACCGTGCGGTACTACCGCATCTCCAGTGCGGTACTACCGCTTGTCCGGTACTACCGCTCCTCGGGAGCGGTACTACCGCGCGAGGCACAACACTAAAATTTTACTGCCGCACCTAGACACGGTACTACCGTGCCTCCCTAGCGTGGTACTACCGTGGCTAGGAGCAGCACTAAAATTTTAGTACCGCACAGCACTGCGATACTACCGTTGTCTCAGATCCCTCATGTGGCAATTATCACGTGCTACTTCTACTTGTTTCACCTGCTTTGTTGTGTTCTTTGCATTGATCCTTCTCGCTTTTTGTGCGTGTTTTGTGTTTTGTGTCTTAGGTGGTGGCTCCGGTGCCCCTGCTCGCCGTTCCAATCCCAGTCGTGACACTAGCTCCAAGCATCTGCGCAACCGAGACGAAGCTCCAGAGGGCTCCAGTGCTCCCAAGCGCAATGTCAAGACCACCGCAACCAAGGACAAGGAACCCCTCTTGGGCATGGATGAGATGCCACTTGTTGAGTTCATATCTCGAAGGAAGATCAATCCCTATGTGCATCCTCATGCCAACTTTTGAGGGAATGGCCTGTTCTGGACCAAGCAGCAGAATCTCATTTATCTGGATGTGATCAAGGCCAAGCGAAACATCTATGTGGATGTGCACTGGATTGAAATGCATCATATGAGGCAAGAGAAGCACCGGGACTACTTTGGTGAGGCTTTGGATCTAGTGGAGCAATTTGGCATTGAGCACATCATCTCTTTCACAAAGACTTTGATCCTAAGATTGTGGCTCAGTTCTTTGCCTCGGTGCACTTTCATCCTAATGAGGAACGGACTATGACTTGGATGACCAATGGTCAGCAGCTGACTGCTACGTGGAAGGAGTTCATGACTTTGCTTGGTGTTCAAGATGAGGGGCTCACCACACCCCAAGGTGTTCGTCCTCATGCCAATCCCGAGTCAGCCAACAAGAACAAGATTCAACCCTTCTATGTTGAGAAGAAGCTCTCCAGTGGCAAGTCATCTTGGGTTCTCAACTCCTTCCTTGACATCATGTACCAGATCTTCCGCAACACTCTCTTTCCATGCATTGGTGACAAGGACAAGGTGCATGCGTATCTTGTGGAAATGCTGCTCCTGTGTGAGGAAGCGTGCAACTCTCATACGCTACCACTTGATGTCTCACATATCATGTGGTGTGAGCTTTGGTTTGCGGTATACAACCGCAAGGTCCCCATCTATGGACTTTATCTGTTTCATTTGATCTCGGCAACTTGGGAGAAGCTCTACCCTCGGGATGAGTTTGAGGCCCCTGGTTGGATTCGACATGAGTCCATCAGGCTCCGTGTCAAGACTCGGTGGGCTAACACCACTTCTTGTGTTGAGGCCGTGGCTGCCATGGATGTGGATGCGAATGAGGATGAGGAGGAGGTAGCGGACAAGGACAGCTCTGAGGGTTCCATCCCTCCCACCTCTAAGCCATCTTGGGCTAAGAGGCTGAAGAACAAGATGAATGCATTGTTCTATATGCAAGCAAAGGGGATCGGACTCATGTTGTCTCCAAGGAGAGTCGCCGCCGCAACAAGAAGATTATGAGGCTTTTTGGAGAGGATGTTTCTGGCGGTTCTAAGGAGCGCATCACTCCAGAGGCTGAGTGGATGGCAAAACAAGGCTTCAAGTGGACTAATTCTGAGGAGGACAACGAGGAGACCGTTCCCGCTGCCGAGTCTGACGAGGAGCGTGCGAGTGATTACTCCGCTTGAGCCACCACTTGTGTTGTAGGTGTCCTCTCTTCCTTTTTGGCGTCTCGATGCCAAAGGGGGAGAGAGTGTAGGGATTTACGAGTCTTGTGTCATGCTTGTGTTTGCTTTGCTCGCGTTTGTTCTATTGAACCTTGCTTGCTTTGGTTTAGTTTGCTCGTGTGACTTGTTCTATCATATGGTGTAAGACATATGCACTCTATCGTACCTTATTGAGCTCATGATATATTGTGCTATTTATGTTTTGCTCTTATTTACTATCTTGTTAAGTGTTAGCCTTATTGTTGCAAGATATGCATTGTCTATAAAATATAGGGGGAGTGTTGATCCTAGTATACGTGTCATGCAGTCCAAAGCACTTATCTATATAGCACGCATCTAGGGGGAGCCCATCTATATTTTAGAGATGTGGGGTTCGCTTATGTCCTATATTATGTCCCCTTGTGCAAATCCCGTATTGTCATTAATCCACCAAAAAGGGGGAGATTGTAAGGGCATATTTATCCCTAAGGTGTTTTGGTGATTGATGACAATGCTTTTGCGGACTAATCGTGTGCCTTGAGTATTTCAGACATTTCTTCACTAGGCACAACATGGTTTGGTGCCCCTCGAAGACTATTGAAGAGGGCGTTTTTCTACGTTTCTTTTCGATGGATTTGAGTCGTAGGAAAGGCATACTATTAAGAGGGGGTCCGCGTTGGAAAGGTTCGGGTGGAATCATCACATACACGTTTACTCCCTCTGCACCGCCTTTCCATTTGCGCTTTGGAGCATCCTCCGTTTTCTTCATATACATGCAAAGAGAAGGATTCCTAGTGTTGCGGTTCTGAGGCATGCGGTAGTACTGCTCTTAGGAGCGGTAGTACTGCAGGCCCCCGCGGTAGTACCGCACGCCCTTGCGGTAGTACCGTAGGTGCCCACGGTAATACCGCTCCTAAGGAGCTGTAGTACCGTGGCCTCAGACCAAACTCGGCCGCTCGTGCGGCTGTAGGGGCGGATGTAATTTTTTACATCCGCGCCCTACGCGGTAGTACCGCCCCATGCGCGCGGTAGTACCGTGAGTCCTGGTCTGGCATAGCAACATGAGCGAAAGTAGGGGCGGATGTAATTGTTTTACATCCGCTCCCTGCGCGGTAGTACCGCATGCCATGTGCGGTAGTACCGTGTCGGATTTTTGCATTGTTTGATTTTCAGCGGAAGTTGGCACGGATGTATTTTTATTCATCCGCGCCCTTCCTAGGCTAGTCCAATCCTGCCTTGCGGTAGTACCGCAAGGGGGAGCGGCAGTACCGCGTCAGCGGCAGTACCGCCCTCAGCCTTTGCAGTTCAGGCCTGGGCTAGCTCCTGTCGTTGCAGCGGTAGTACTGCGGTCTGCCGCGGTAGTACCATGAGCCCTTGAGGTAGTACCGCTTGTCTGGGGCGGTAGTACCACAGGTCGTGGGCTAGTTAAGTGGATAACGGTTGGATTTGTCTCTCCACTATATAAGGGGTGTCTTCTTCCTCTAGTTGACTACCTCTTCCACCTCCAAGCTCCATCGTTGCTCCAAGCTCCATTTTCGCCTGATCTCTCTCCCTAGCCAATCAAACTTGTTGATTTGCTCGGGTTGGTTGAGAAGGCCCCGATCTACACTTCCACCAAGAGAAATTTGATTCCCCCCACTAATCCCTAGCGGATCTTGTTACTCTTGGGTGTTTGAGCACCCTAGACGGTTGAGGTCACCGCGGAGCCATAGTCTATTGTGGTGAAGCTTCATGGTGTCGTTGGGAGCCTCCAATTAAGTTGTGGAGATTGCCCCAACCTTGTTTGTAAAGGCTTGGTCGCCGCCTTCAAGGGCACCAATAGTGGAATCACGGCATCTCGCATTATGTGAGGGCGTGAGGAGAATACGGTGGCCCTAGTGGCTTCTTGGGGAGCATTGTACCTCCACACCGCTCCAATGGAGACGTACTTCCCTTCAAAAGGAAGGAACTTTGGTAACACATCCTCGTCTTCACCGGCTCCACTCTTGGTTACCTCGTGCCTTTACTTGTGCAAGCTTATGTGTGTTGTATCCCATGCTTGCTTGTGTGCTTGTCGTTGTTGCATCATATAGGTTGCTCACCTAGTTGCATATCTAAGACATCCTACTTTGATGCAAAGTTTAATTTGGTAAAGAAAAGCTAAAAATTGTTAGTTGCCTATTCAGCCCCCCCCCCCTCTAGTCAACTATATCGATCCTTTCACCTTCCAATGTTAGTTTTCTTTCTTATGAAAATATGAGAAAGAGTGTCACTTGTTCTCCAGCAGTTATGCAACATCCATGGGTGAAAGGAGCTTTAGCCGTCATGGGTAAGCTCCGTAAGGAAATAATGGATCTCAAGCAGCAAGTCAATAAGCTCGAGGAGGAGAATCGTATCCTGAGGGGCATCATCGCCAAGAATATCACACCACCACCTCCGAAGAAAGAGACATAATCACATGGGTATGGGCACTCCCCTTGGCAACTGTCAAGCTTGGGGGAGGTGCCCCGGTATCATATCACCATCACACTCCTATCTTTACCATTTTTCTTAGTTTGATCCTTTCGGTAATACCTTGATCTACTAGAATAAAGTTTTAGAATGATTTAGTTTTGAGTTTTGCCTTATGATCCTTCTATGTAATCGAGTCCATGAGCTATATATAATAAAGTTTAGTGTTGAGTCAAGGGCTTGATTATCTTACTTTGATCTTGAGGGAATAAATGAAAGAACAAAAAGAAATACAGAGATCATATGGATCTTATGGAGAGTAATGACTTCACATACTGAGAGTATGATGAATAAAAGTTGTTGAGAGTTGGCAAACATAGTTTTGGTCATTGTTGCAATTAATAGGAAGTAATAAAGAAAGAGAGGTTCTCACATATAAATATACTATCTTGGACATCTTTTATGATTATGAGCACTCATTAAAATATGACATGCTAAAGAGTCGATGTTGGACAAGGAAGACAATGTAATGGGTTATGTTTTCTTATATCCGAAATAAAGTATGTTGTCATGGATCATCCAACATGTTGAGCTTGCTTTTTCCTCTCATGCTAGCCAAATTCTTTGCACCAAGTAGAGATACAACTTTTGCTTCCAAATATCCTCAAAACCAGTTTTTCCATGAGAGTCCACCATACCTACCTATGGATTGAGTAAGATCCTTCAAGTAAGTTGTCATGTTGCATGCAATAAAAATTTCTCTCTAAATATGTATGACTTATTAGTATGGAGAAAATAAGATTTATACGATCTTGTGATGTGGAAGTAATAAAAGCGATGGACTGCATAATAAAGGTCCATATCACAAGTGGCAATATAAAGTGACGTTCTTTTGCATTAAGATTTTGTGCATCCAATCCTAAAAGCACATGACAACCTCTGCTTCCCTCTGCGAAGGGCCTATCTTTTACTTTTATCTTATACACTATGCAAGAGTCATGGTGATCTTCACCTTTCCTTTTTACATTTTATCCTTTGGCAAGTACATTGTGTTGGAAAGATCCTGATATATATATATATATATATATATATATATATATATATATATATATATATATATATATATCCAATTGGATGTAAGTTAGCATGAACTATTATTGTTGACATTACCCTTGAGGTAAAAGGTTGGGAGGCAACACTATAAGCCCCTATCTTTCTCTGTGTCTGATTAAAACTTCATACCCATAAGTATTGTGTGAGTGTTAGCAATTGTGAAAGACTAAATGAGAGTTGAGTATGTGGACTTGCTGAAAAGCTCTTATATTGACTCTTTCCGATGTTATGATAAATTGTAATTGCTTCAATGACCGAGATTATAGTTTGTTAGTTTTCATTGAAGTTTCTGATTCATACTTGACATTGTGAATAGATTGTTACTTTAGTATAAGAAATCATATGACAATATTTATATATGTTGTTGTTATAAAAATGATCATGATGCCCTCACGTCCGTATTTTATTTTATCGACACCTCTATATCTAAACATGTGGACATATTTTTCGATATCGGTTTTGAAAGCACAAGTGATCCCTGGGTGATTTTGGTAATTAATGTCAACATATCTCTTGTTGGACTAATACTTTCATCTAGTATATTTCAGATAAGTCCAGCAGTGGAGTGGCATGGACAAGAGGATGTGGAACCCCTTCAAGATGCTAAGGACAAAGGATTGGCTCAAGCTCAAAGCCCAAGACTCTACATTTTCTATTTTAGTGATCCAAGATCACATTGAGTCTATAGGAAAGCCAATACTATTAAAAGGGGATGAGGTGTTTCCTAATGGCTTGCTTGCTCAAAATGCTTAGTAATATGCTCCAAAAGCCCTCAACCACTTCCTCATATCCACATATGTCCCAAACCAAAAGTCAAACTCGGCCCCACCGATTTGATCCATCCGGCGCCACCGAGTTCATTTAGCCACTGCCAAAAACCCTAATCAGTTCGGTCACACCGATGGGATCAAGGTCTCACCGAGATGGGCTTGCAGACTCTCTGTTGTCTATTGCAATATTTTCGGTCCCACCGAGAATGCGTAATCGGTCACACCGAGTTTGCCTGACCAACTCTCTGTTTTGCTTATTGCCAAATTGGTCCCACCGAGTTGTGCAATCGGTCAAACCTAGATGAGGTTTTACCCTAACCCTTGCACATCGGTCCCACCGAGTTGATCATATCGGTCCCACCAAAATTGCCTAACGGTCACATATGCACTGAATCAGTCCGACCAAGTTTTCTGATTCGGTCCCACCGAGTTTGGTATAATGTGTGTAACGGTTAGATTTTGTGTGGAGGCTATATATACCCCTCCACCCTCTCCTCATTCGCGAGGGAATCCGTCAGATTGTGCCTACACTTCCACTACTCATTTTCTGAGAGAGAGCCACCTACTCATGTGTTGAGACCAAGATATTCCATTCCAACCATATGAATCTTGATCTCTAGCCTTCCCCAAGTTGCTTTCCACTCAAATCATCTTTCCACCAAATCCAATCCTATGAGAGAGAGTTGAGTGTTGCGGAGACTATCATTTGAAGCACAAGAGCAAGGAGTTCATCATCAACACACCATCTATTACCTTTTGGAGAGTGGTGTCTCCTATATTGGTTAGGTGTCACTTGGGAGCCTCCAACAAAATTGTGGAGTGAACCAAGGAGTTTGTAAGGGCAGGGAGATCACCTACTTCATGAAGATCTACCCTAGTGAGGCAAGTCCTTCATGGGCGATGGCCATGGTGGGATCAGGGCCGGCCCTAGGGGGGCAAGGGGGCGGCCGCCCCGGCCCCCCACAAGATAGGGGCCCCCACCCAGGTATGTACTATGTATATACGTATAGCAGGCTGTAGGCCCATGTCAAACAAAATAGTCAAAGCCTTTCACGCACACGCACAGGCTCGCAAGAGATACGAGCAGCAGGCCAGCAGCAGCAGGATTAGCGACATGCGCGGCTTGATTAGCGATTGCTTTCATTCGTCCTCCACGTGAAAAAAGACAACAATATGCGGCACGATACTCGACAGTTCGACCCATCTCATCACGCAGGCTCCCAGCCCTAGGCCGCCGCCTACCCTCGCCGACACGGCGACACCGCGACACGCTGTACTGCAGTCTGCAGGTCTGCCCACTGCCATCTGGCTCTTGATAATTTCTAATTCTCTTCTCCTAATCTCCTTCCTAATCCAGTTCACAGCTAATTCCAATTCAGGGGGCCCTCACGCTTGGTAAATTGCTCATTGCTCTCCGAGTCTAGGCGCTGCAAATAGCACACGGACTGACGCTGAACCAGGTATATTATATTTGCGTTTGGCCGTTTCCTTGTTGCGTATGTGGTACTGTTCAATAATTGATGCAAAAATTGCTTTTTCAGGATTGTGTGTTAGCATGCCTCCGAGAAACAGGACATATGCATCGGGTAGTAAAAAAAGGAAAAAGAAGACGGCCGTAGATAAATTGGTACAATCACAGCATGGGCATCTGCTCTTATATTACAAGAGTACTTCCACTACTTCGATAAACCAGGTGATGAGTTGGCGATAGTTGCCATAGAGGAAGAGCAACAAACTAATGTGAATTCAGAATCCGATCAGCAAGAATGTAAGTGGCTCCGAGAATGTAGGTAATTCATCGGATGCACAAGAACAATCTCCTAGTGTTGATGAACCAGTCTATACTCCTGATATTTATGATCCAAGAAATTGGGATAATCTTGACAATAAAGCAAGAGATGTATTAGTTGAGAAAGGGCCAATGAGAGAGGAAGAGGATAAAATGGAATACCGTGTAGATGATGCAGGAAGACATTTTTCCTATGCTCACTATCATAGGAAATTAAGCAATGGAGAGAAACATGATAGAAAATGGCTAGTTTATTCAGAAGGTGTTGACAAAGTTTTTTGCTTTTGTTGTAAGATCTTCAAGTCTAGCAGTAGCAGGAGTCAGAGTTCCTTAGCACATGATGGATTAGATCATTGGAGGCACATTAGTGAGAAGCTTAAAGAACATGAAAATAGTGTTGATCATATTAATAACATGAACAAGTGGAATGAATTAAGGATTAGACTACGGAAAGAGGAAACTATTGACAAGGGCTTGCAGTATCAAATAACAAAGGAGAAAGAACATGTCAGGCAAGTCTTGTTAAGAATAATAGCCATTGTGAAATATCTTGGTAAACGCAACTTGGCTTTTCGCGGAAACAGTGAGCAACTTTACAAGGATGATAATGGTAATTTCTTAGCTTGTGTTGAGATGATTGCAGAATTTGATTTAGTAATGCAAGACCACCTTAGACGTATCCAGAACAAAGAAATTCATTACCATTATCTCAGTCATAAAATTCAGAACGAGTTGATATCTCTTTTGGCTGCTGACATCACATGTTCTATCATAAAGGTTGTTAAAGAGGCCAAGTATTTCTCTGTTATCCTAGATTGTACCCCTGATGTCAGTCATCAAGAACAAATGACTTTTTTAGTTCGTTGTGTTAATTTGTCGGATGGGAAAATAAAAATTGAGGAGTACTTTCTGGGGTTCTTGAAGGTGGATGACACTTCTGGCTTAGGGATTTTTAAAGTACTGCTTGAATCTATGGAGACTTTTGGCTTAAATATTAATGATATAAGGGGTCAAGGATATGACAATGGTTCTAACATGAAAGGAAAATACCGAGGGGTACAATCTAGGTTGCTTGATGTGAATCCAAGAGCATTATACATGCCATGTGCTTGTCATAGTCTCAATCTCACTCTCTGTGATATGGCAAAAACATGTGAGAAAGTTGATTCATTTTTTGGAATTGTTCAGCGCATATATATATTATCTGATGGTTCTACAAAAAGGTGGAATGTTTTGCTTAAACATATTCCTAGTTTGACTGTGAAATCATTGTCCAACACTCGCTGGGAGAGTCGAATCAAAAGTGTTACCGCAATAAGGGCCAATTCTTTTGATGGCTTCTAGAATAAGCTGCAAAAGGCTGCCCTCTACCCAGCTTATTCTAAAAGCCCAACCAAAATTTTCTTTTTAGAAGCCTAGTAGTTAAGGCTAGACTAGCAGGCTTCTAAAAAGAAAATTTTGGTTGGGCTTCTAGAATAAGCTGGATAGGGGCAGCTTATTCTGGAAGCCTAAAAAAGCTAGCAAAAGAATTGGCCCTAAGATATCAAGCCATTGAGTTAAGGTCAGCTTTGTCTGAGTTATGTGATGCTTCTGACACTGAACCTAAGGATAAAAGCGACGCAAAAAATTTATTTGATGCACTTGGTCGCTTTGAGTTTCTAGTTGGTATGATTATCTGGCATGATATTATGTTTGCTGTAAATAAAGTTAGCAAGATGCTGCAATCGTCAACCATGTGTATTGACTCTGCTTTGAAGCAAATAAAAGGTATAACAGAATATTTTGAGAAGTACAGAGATGATGGGTTTTCTTCAAGTGTGACCATCGACAAAGGTATTGCGACTGAAATGGGAATTGATCCCGTGTTTCCAATGAAACGTCGTGGTAAGAGGAAGAGACAGTTTGGTGAAAGTGATTGTCAAGAAGAAATTCTAGAAGCTGAGAAGGCTTTTCGTGTTAAATATTTTTTTGTTTTGGTTGATATGGCGGTCACTTCTTTGAAGGATAGATTTAAAGAACTAATGGTGTTCAAAGATATCTTTGGATTTTTATTGAGCTCAGGCACCCTGAAGTCATTAAGTGATAATGAACTTGAAGAGTGTTCCACAAAATTTGCAGAAACATTCTCTCTTGATGGTTCATCTGATGTAGAGGTATATGATCTAATTCCTGAATTGAAGATTATGAGATTCACTTTGCCAAATGGCGTAATGTCTGCCATGGAGATTTTTGGGCATGTTAGAGAAGTTGATTGTTATCCAAATATCTCCATTGCTTATCGCATCTTATTTACTGTGCCTGTGACGGTCGCATCGGCCGAGAGAAGCTTTTCAAAGCTGAAATTGTTGAAGAATTATTTGAGGTCAACAATGACTCAAGAGAGGTTAAATGGTTTGGCTACATTATGCATCGAGAAGAAATTATTGGATGAGATTGACATCGACCCCATCATAAGCGACTTTGCATCGAGGAATGTTAGAAGAAATTTTTAAGGTATTATGTATTTTTTTATACGCATACAGATTTTGGATTTAAGTGTTACTGATTATATATATATATATATATATATATATATATATATATATATCTGTGTGTGTTTTTAGACATATA
>NC_041383.1:248232793-248272882 GCF_002162155.2 Triticum dicoccoides | reverse complement strand
TTAGACATATATATATATATATATATATATATATATATATATATATATATGCACATGTATATTACAATGGCTCGTATATTAGGGGCCCCCAATTTTAAGTTCGCCCCGGGCCCCCGAAATCTCAGGACCGGCCCTGGGTGGGATAGACAAGGTTGCTTCTTCGTGGACCCTTCGTGGGTGGAGCCCTCCGTGGACTCACGCAGCCGTTGCCCTTCGTGGGTTGAAGTCTCCATCGACGTGGATGTACGATAGCACCACCTATCGGAACCACGACAAAAACATTCGTGTCTCCAATTGTGTTTGCACACTCCAATCCCATCCCTTTACTTTCTTGCAAGTTGCATGCTTTACTTTCCGCTGCTCATATACCCTTTGCATGCTTGCTTGATTTGTATTGTGAATGGATAAACTTATGCTTAAACTCCACCTAAACTTGAAAAACTTAAAAACTGCCAACTTTGTGTGTTGAGGGTCTGACCCCCCCCCTCTAGACACCTCTTCTCGATCCTTTCAATTGGTATAAGAGCCTTGGTCTCCATTGCTTTGGTTTAGACATAATTGGAGGAAGATGGATGAGTCTATGTTGGGGAGTCTTAGACATAGAGTGCCTATACTTGATGGACAGTACTTTCATGAGTGGAAAAATGAGATGCTTGTGATTTTCAATGAATATCATTTGAACAAGTATGTTACTAGCCCTTGTGCACCTCGTGTTGATCCTATGCATCCTACTCTTGATGAGTCAATTGACATGATTCGCAATCTTAGAACTGTTGATCTTATCACTAGACGTTTGCCTAGAAACTTGATAGGTTGCTTGCCTACTCTTAAGTGCGCCTACACCATATGGAAATTTCTTGAGGAACATTTTCCAAATTATTCCTTGAAAAATCTAGATTAATTCTCCAGAAGTCTATTGCCTTAAGTAAGATGAATTCCAATGATCCTAAGTTTGGTGATTGTCTATTTGAGCTTACAAGTCTTATGCGTGCCAAAGGAGATGTTGGAATTATTAGCAATATTATTTCTGAAGCTATTAGAATTCATAAAGAAGATCATTGTCAAACTCATCCTAATGAATCACCCTCTCTAGGAATTGATCCACATCATGACGATATTGAACATGGATACTATGATGAGGATGATGATAGTGACTTTGATCTTGATTATGCAGTGAGACACTTTGGTCTTATGGCAAATCTTCGGGGATACATGGCACGAGGAAAGGAATGGGTTCTTGATAGTGGGTGTAATGATCACATGACCGGAGATAAAGATATGTTTTGCGAGCTTGCTGAAAACGATGACCCTCGAAAGTATGTCACTTTTGGTGATAACTCAAAGGGTAAGGTGGTTGGCCTCGGTAAGGTGGCCATCTCACATGATACCTCCATACAAAATGTCATGCTCGTTGAATCTCTTGGCTATAATGTACTTTCCATTTCTAGACTAGCTGACTTTGGCTTTAATGTTCTATTTACCAAAGTAGATTGCCAAGTGTTTCGTAGAGATAATCATAAAATGGTCTTTACCGGCATACGCAAAGGTGAGCTATACATTGTTGATTTCACTAAAAAGGCTCAACCTAGAACTTGCTTGATTACTAAATCCTCTAAAGGTTGGTTGTGGCATAGACGGTTAGGTCATGTGGGCATGTGAAACCTTGATAAACTTATTAAAGGTGATCATATCCTTGGTGTTAAAGATGTCATATTTGATAAGTATAGACTTTACAACGCTTGTCAAGCAGGTAAATAGGTTGGAGGAAGCCATCCCATAAAGAACATCATGACCACAAGGAGGTTGCTCGAGCTACTTCACATGGATCTTTTCAGTCCCAACGCTTACAAAAGTCTCGGTGGAAATTCTTTTGGTCTAGTTATAGTTGATGATTTTTCAAGATTTTTACGTGGGTGTTCTTTCTCGATGATAAATCGCAGGTCCAAAAGATCTTCAAAAACTTCGCTAGGAAGGCCCAAAATCAATCTGAAGCGAAGATCAAGAAGGTTCGTAGCGACAACAGAACGGAGTTCAAGAACGCAAATGTGGACACCTTTCTTGACGAAGAAGGGATTTCACATGAGTTCTCGACCATGCACACACCTCAACAAAATAGAGTTGTGGAGAGGAAGAAACGGACGCTCATCGAAATGGCAAGAATGATGCTTGATGAGTACAAGACGCCGAAGCACTTTTGGGCGGAAGCAGTTGAGACAGCTTGTCATGCAACAAATCGCTTGTATATTCACAAGCTACTCGGCAAGACGGCATATGAGCTCCTCACCAGTAACAAACCCCAAGTTGGATACTTTCGGGCATTCGGCTCAAAGTGCTACATTCTTGATAAGCATCGTCGTTCTAATTTTGCTCCTAAATCTCATGTGGGATTCCTTCTTGGTTATGGCTCAAACTCTCACACTTACTGTGTCTACAACAATTTCACCCGAAAGGTTGAAGAAATGGTAGATGTGAAGTTTGATGAATCTAACGGCTCGCAAGTAGAGCAATTGCCAATTGATGTAGGAAATAAAGATCCTTCGGGAGCAATCCAAGACTTGTCTATTGGCCAGGTTCGTCCAACGGAGGTGAAGGAGAGTACCTCGTCCGTCCAAGTGGAAGATTCTACCTCACGACAAGGTGGACCAAGAGTTGATATGGAGGCATCCACAAGTGGGACACACCAAGATGAAGAAAACGAGAAAGTACACCAAGATGAACCACATCAACCTCCTTCTCCACCACGATGAGAGAACGACAACGTCAACAATGATGGAGGCCAATTAGAAGAACGAGATGATGAAGAAGATGTTCCACCCCAATCAAAGCAAAAGCTCTCACGAGTTCGAGCAAGAGTAGCTAGAGACCACCTCGTAGAGCAAATCTACAATGATATCCAAACCGGGAGAATCACTCACTCTAAATCTCGTTTGGCTAACTTTTGTGAACATTATTCATTCATCTTTAGCATCGAATCTATGAAGGTTGAAGAAGCATTGGAAGATCCGGACTGGATAAATGCCATGCACGAAGAACTACACAACTTTGAGAGAAATCAAGTGTGGACATTGGTCGAGAAGCCCAACAACAACCACAACATTATCGGTACCAAATGGGTGTTTCGCAACAAGCAAGATGAAGATGGACAAGTGGTCCACAACAAAGCACGTCTCGTCACCCAAGGCTACACTCAAGTCGAAGGTATGGACTATGGTGAGACATATGCCACCGTTCCTAGACTCGAGTCCATTCGCATCTTACTTGCCTATGCTAATCACCATATCACCTTATACCAAATGGATATTAAAAGTGCCTTTCTAAATGGTGAAATTGAGGAGGAAGTTTATGTTAAACAACCTCCCGTCTTTGTTAATCCTAAGAAACCCAATCATGTTTACAAGCTTCACAAAGCTCTTTATGGTCTTAAACAAGCTCCTAGAGCATGGTATAAATGCTTGACCAAGTTCCTTATTGAAAAAGGCTTTGAGATTGGAAAAAAAGATTCTACTCTTTTCACTAAAAGGGTTAATGGAGAATTATTTGTATGCCAAATTTATGTTGATGATATTATATTTGGATCAGCTAACCCTCATTTTAGTGAGAAGTTTGGGAAGCTTATGTCGGAGAAGTTTGAGATGTCTATGATGAGTGAACTCAAGTTATTTCTTGGTTTGCAAATCAAGCAAACTAAGGAAGGCACCTTCGTCTATCAAACGAAGTACACCAAAGACTTGTTCAAGAAGTTCAATATGCAAGAATGCAAAGGTATGAGTACACCCATGCCTACTAGTGGACATCTTGACTTGACCAAAGATGGTGAACCCGTTGATCAAAAGGTTTATCGCTCTATGATTGGTTCACTATCGTATCTATGTGCCTCTCGTCCCGATATCATGCTAAGTGTGTGCATGTGTGCACGATATCAAGTGGCCCCTAAAGAATGTCATCTTAAGGCCGTGAAAAGGATAGTGAGATACTTAATTCATACACCAAACTTTGGCATTTGGTATCCATAGAGGGCCTCGTTTAATCTTGTTGGCTACTCTGATTCGGACTATGCCGAGACAAGGTTGATAGAACGTCCACTTCATGTACTTGTCAATTTCTTGGTAGATCTCTTGTGTCTTGGTCCTCCAAGAAACAAAACTTGGTATCCTTATCCACCGCCGAAGCGGAATATATCGCCGTTGGTTCATGTTGTGCTCAATTACTTTGGATGACCCAAAACCTTAAAGATTATGGGATATATGTGAAACTTGTTCCTTTGCTTTTTGACAATGAAAGTGCTATTAAGATTGCTCACAATCCCGTGCAACACTCTCAAACTAAGCACATTGAAGTTCGTCGTCATTTCATTCGAGATCATGTTGCTAAGGGTGATATTAACCTTAAGCATGTTCGCACAGACAAGCAATTGGCGGATATATTCACTAAACCACTTGAGAAAGCGTTTTGCAGGTTGAGAGGTGAATTGAACATCATTGATGCCTCAAACTTGGAGTAGGAACTCCATGTGGATACATGCAAGACATGAGCCTATGACTAATCCTTGATATTTCTCTCATGATGATGATCATATATCTCGGACATATTTGCACCCTTGCATGTTATCTAACCCATGTAGGTACTTGGATGGATCTAAATCTATGAGATTGCAACTCATTCATATCTTGAGCAATCTCTACATCACCAAGTCTCTACTTCACGGTGGTTGAAGACAAGGAAGCATGAAACCCTTCAAATATATCCTTTGACAAACTCCTCTATGAAATTTCATGATTGTCATTTTGTATGCACAAGTGCTTTTCCTTGCAAAACTAATCCATGTAGGTAGATTAAATCCAATTTCAAGTGATGCTCCAAATGAACTACATCAACATTGAGCATCCCACACAAGTTCAACTACATAATCAAGATCACCACCACCACCCAAGGTATGTTATTCCATCTTAGAGAAGCTTTACCCCAAGACATGGGTCAAAGCAACTCAACAAGATGAGAATACATCAAGATGCTTAAATGAAAAATGGCAACCCCATTTTGAGCTTAAACGATGAGTATGACCTATGATCAAGTGTCCTCACTTGACTCCCAAGTCAATATACTCTAACATAGGTGACTTTGTCGCCGACCCATTCTAGATGAAGTTCTCTAGTGTTTCTCCTTGTTATTGCATTTTGTCTCATGCATATTTGTTCCCTTTTCAAAAAAACTTCATCTAGACTTATTCTCTTCTATTTTCTGTTCTGCATTTCTCTTTACCCAGTCCCTTGCACATCCTTCAGTTAGTTCATTGCAAATCCTTGTGAGATCTTTCTTGCCTAGTGAGCTGAGGTGACTAGTATTTTCTCTGTGATGAACTCGGACAAACCGATTTGCCTCATTCGGTCAAACCGAATTTTTTTGGTGCCACCGAAGGAACCAACCGAGTTTAGCCGACTTCAACACTGAGAAATCACTCTGTCATTTGCATTCTGCACATTTTGTTCCAGCTCCACTCGATGATTCTTATCCTCCATCAGCATCATACTCTATGTGTTGCTTTGCTCTGTGACTCAAGGACCAACCTATTTTGACTCAGACTCCAGAAGACTCTTCTTGGAAATTGATGTCAAAGGGGGAGAGAGAGTTCACATCAAAGCTTAATCACTCCAACATGGAGAGAAAGCAACAAGGGGAGAGAGACATTCTTTTTAAAAGAGAGACCCCGGTTGCTTAGTATTCAAAGGGGAGAGAAGTTACATGTCTTTAGAGGGGAAAGACATGTTCATATTTTTCTTGTGTTTGCTTTGCTCTGATTTTCTATTCCCTATCTTCTCCCAATATCCATTATAAGATTCAGGGGGAGCAAGACATCTAAGGGAAGGAAATCTTGAAATTCATTGCATATCTTTACCTTTGGGGACATGTCTACACTCAAATAGAGTACCTAGTACTCATTCTCTACATGTCATCCCAGTCTTGGTACTCTTGTGGTTTACTGCTCTTTGCTCTGCTTAGTAGATGTTTCTGTGTTGTCTAACCTTGTTTACTCAGGTTCACCTCTTCCAAAGCAAGTTCAAGACCACAAGGTAAGTATATGCATCGCATTCATGTGCATGAGGATCTCTTGCTGATGTACATATTGTTTGCAAGAAGGACTCATAAGCATGAAGGTACATTTCCCATGTTCACATCATTTTCTCTCATGCATATAGCCCAGATACATGTAACTCATTGCTTGCTCTGTCATGATTATGCACTCACTCGATTCTATGTTCTATATTTACATGATTGCATACATGTAGGGGGAGCCTATGCATGTTACATGTCTTTCCAAAGCTTTACTTGCCTTATCTATATCTCTATCTAAAGCTTTGATGTATGTTGTCATCAATTACCAAAAAGGGGGAGATTGAAAGCACAAGTGCTCCCTAGGTGATTTTGGTAATCAATGTCAACATATCTCTTGTTGGACTAATACTTTCATCTAGTATATTTCAGATAAGTCCAGCAGTGGAGTGGCATGGACAAGAGGATGTGGAACCCCTTCAAGATGCTAAGGACAAAGGATTGGCTCAAGCTCAAAGCCCAAGACTCTACATTTTCTATTTTAGTGATCCAAGATCACATTGAGTCTATAGGAAAGCCAATACTATTAAAAGGGGATGAGGTGTTGCCTAATGGCTTGCTTGCTCAAAATGCTTAGTGATATGCTCCAAAAGCCCTCAACCACTTTCTCATATCCACATATGTCCCAAACCAAAAGTCAAACTCACCCCACCGATTTGATCCATCCGGCGCCACCGAGTTCATTTAGCCACTGCCGAAAACCCTAATCAGTTCGGTCACACCGATGGGATCTCGGTATCACCGAGATGGGCTTGCAAACTCTCTGTTGTCTATTGCAATATTTTCAGTCCCACCGAGAATACGTAATCGGTCACACCGAGTCTGCCTGACCAACTCTCTGTTTTGCTTATTGCCAAATTGGTCCCACCGAGTTGTGTAATCGGTCAAACCGAGATGAGGTTTTACCTTAACCCTTGCACATCAGTCCCACCGAGTTGATCATATCGATCCCACCAAAATTGCCTAACGGTCATGAAAGTGCGTTATATCGACTAGAGGGGGGGTGAGTAGGCGATTTTTATGAATTCTTCACTAAGGAATTTGCCGGTGAGGAAATTCCTTAGCAAAGAACTACTAGCAGCGGAATAAGTACTCAGAAGTAGGCATAACAGAATACAAGCATGGTCATCATGATGAAATGAAGACAAGCACAGAGTACAGAAAGCGTAATCACAGGATACACAAGATGAAGACAAACAGACTGAAGAAATTGAACTGAGGAAATTGAGAAAGTCTTCAGTCAAAGTCTTCAAACACAGATATGAACAAACACTCAACACAGTAATGAGGAAATGAAAGAGTTGAGGAAAGAACCAGTTAGGTTGGTGAATACAATGATTTGGTAAACCAGTTCCAACTGCTATCTCAGTTGTACGTCTGGTTGGAGCGGCTGAGTATTTAAACTCGAGGACACGCAGTCCCGGACACCCAGTCACTGAGCACGCAGCTCAGGACACCCAGTCCTCACCGTATTCTCCTTGAACTAAGGCCACGCAGGCCTCGTCCAATCACTCGTGGTGAGTCTTCAGGTGACTTCCAAACCTTCACAGACTTGGTCACTCGGCGATCCACAATTCCTCTTGGATGCTCTAGACCTTGACGCCTAACCGTCTGGAAGAAGCACAGTCTTCAAAGGTAACAAGCGTCGGATCCACGCAGGATCAATTTCTTCAGTGATGCTCAATCACTTTGGGCTTGTGGGGGTTTGGTTTTGGGTTTTCCTCACTTGATGATTTTCGCTCAAAGTCCTCGGAGGATGGGTTGCTCTCAAATGACAAGTGTCAAGTTCTCTCGGAGTAGCCAACCAACTAGTGGTTGTAGGGGGCGGCTATGTATAGCCTAGGGAGCAGCCCGACATGATAAGACATAAATGCCCTTCAATGATATGACCGTTAGGTGGATAGGATATTTTGGGACAGCTAGTGCGCAGCACAGCAACGGTCGGAAATTCGACTCTCAATTTCCTCAGGGCTATCATGTTCCTCACTATGTAGGCAATTCGCACTGGCGAATTCCTAACTCCTCAGTCAGAGCAAAGTCCTCAGTGACCAGAAGAACTGCGTCTCTGTCACTGAAGAAATTGACTGAACTGTATGAGATTTCCAATGGCTTCACTCGAAGGGATTGGTAGGTGTAGGATTTTGAGTTGAGCATCACATGGAAATTTTTCCTTAGTATTTCCTCGACCCCCATTAACAGTATGGTGTTTCCTATGACTCAAGAAAGAGAAAATGAAACTACGAAAACAAAAGTCTTCACGCTTCATGTTCCTCAAATGAATACCAAGTCTTCAAGGTCACACCAATTTCTTCACTTTCATAGTCTTCAGAAAGTCTTCAGAATATCAAAATCTTCAGTCGAAGAACTTCATTTTTAGGGGTCGACTTTCTCTGTAAATATCAAACCCCTCATAGACTTATAGACCTTTGTACACTCGCAAACGCATTAGTCCCTTAACCTATAAGTCTTCAATACACCAAAATCACTAAGGGGCACTAGATGCACTTACAATCTCCCCCTTTTTGGTGATTGATGACAATATAGGTTAAGTTTTCAACGGGGATAAATATATGAAGTGTAAATACTGATGTTGAGGAATTTGATTGCAAGGTATAGAAGAACTCCCCCTGAAGGTGTGCATAGTGAGCAATTTGTTTTTGAGGCAATGCACATTTGAAGAGTTGAATCGTGGAGAATTTGATATATAATATGAAGAATTTGAAATGCATGATGAAATATGGTGCCTGATGAAATTCAGCATGCGTGCAATAATATCAACGGGGAATAAGCATGCAGAATAGTACATCAAAAGTATCAGACCATAGTGCATCAAAAAACAGAGCACCATCCAAAAGTATCAGAGCACCATCGGGTTTAAGATTACAACTCGATCCAATAAAAGTTTTGGAAGAGCGAGAGTTGTAACTTAGAAAAAAAACGCCCTTAATATAGACCCGCTTGAAGACTAACTCAGATTTCTCCCCCTTTGTCATCAAAAGACCAAAAGGATCGAAACTGGGGACTAACGCCCCTGAAGAATTTCATGTTGATGGAGGAGCGCCAGCGTTGTCGGGGTTGTTTGTTGTAACAGGGCCTGCCGCAGTGTCGTCCAAATCTTCATACTCATCAGTGTCATGCGATGAAGAATAAGAGGTGGCCACCAGTGGAGGAACTTTGACCCTCTTGAATTTCTTCGGAGGAGGTGTAGACCAGTCAAATTCTTCCTTAAGACCCATAGTCTTCAGTTCTTCAGCGCTATAAACATGAGTGAGGACAGCCCAGGTGTGGTTGAGGGTTTCATGAAGGTAGTAGTGGTTCTTCTTCACTGCATTGTGTGTTGAGGTCATATTGTGAAGAATTGCACCAAACTGATGCTTAACCCATTTGTGATTGCGATCAACCTTTTGATGAAGACTGAGGAGTAACTCACGGTCAGTCATCACCCTGGGTGCTGTGGCTTGAGGATTTTGCTTAGCTGAGGTATTTGTGGCAGTGTCATGTGTGGCAGAGTCGTCATTGGTAGAGTAAGATGTAGCTAGGTGAAATTGACCATCCAATGGACGAGTGCCTTCATCGATCACAGCAGCTGCCTTGCCCTTATCATCAGATGAAGAAACTGGCTGTTTGAGGACTTCAATGGGAGGCAAGTAGCTACCGTGGTTCAGAGTGTCAGCCTTGTAATTCAGTGAAGATCTTGCCCTTATGAATCTCATGATCCAAGGCGCATAGGGCTTCAGCTCGAATGGTGACATAGCAACATTTGCCAGAGTCCTCATGAAGAAATCATGGAAGTTAACGGGAACGCCATGAATGATGTTGAAAAGCATATTCTTCATGATGCCAACGACTTCTTCATCATTTGAGTCGTGGCCTTTGATAGGACTCATTGTCTTCGTCAGAATGCGATAGACAGTCCGAGGCACATAGAGTAACTCCTTGACGAGGAATTTGGTTCGTGGGGCCTGCCCTGGCTTCAAAGGCTTCATGAGCATTTGCATATAGTGATTTGTCAGTTCAGGGTCATTGTAGATGCAACGTGCACTGTCATGGGGAGGATCAAGAGGAAGGACACGAAGCAATTCAGTTGCTGGTGCCTTATAATGAGTGTTTTCAGTCATCCAATCCAGCACCCATGAATTGACATCTTCAGCGTCTCCGGTGATATGCAGTGTGGCGTAGAACTGAAGAATGAGTTCTTCATTCCAATCACAGATGTCAGTGCTGAAATTGAGTAATCCTGCATCGTGAATAACACTAAGGACTGGCTCGAAGCATGGCAGAGATTCCATATCCACATGAGGAATATGTTCATGATCGAAAATTTTGTCCTTGTCAAATAGCACTGAGGAATAGAAGTTGGCTTGACTAGCAGTCCAGAAACGCCTCTTCCTTATGCGAGCAGAGTCATAGGGGTTGTAATTAGTGAAGAATACATGCTCGGAAAAGAAGTATTCAGCCTTGAACTTCCGTTTGCTTGAGAACGGATTCTTCGGCTTTGGCAGAGGGGTGTCAGTGAGTTGCAGTACCACCTCAGGAATCGCGAGCTCAGGTTCTTCAGGCTGAGGAATTTCTGGTTCCTCTTCTTGTGCAACTTGAGGATCAGCAGGTTCTTCAGCACTAGCGGCTGGAATATCTTCATGAACAGAGGGAGTGGGATGAGTTTCTTCAGAGCCCATCTGAACTGTTGTGGCCGGGGACTGAGGAATTTGTTGAATAGGTGTGAATGGAGGAGTATTGGGATGCTGACTTTCCCAAAAGTCATCATTCATCACAGGAGTGGTGCATCCAATATCCACATCTTCATCTTCATTTTCAATTTCCTCAACACCAGCCTCTTCAACTGTGAACTAAGGCATAGGTTAGGAAATGACTAGCGTTGAAGGGATTGCGTCCACTTCAATTTCTTCATCAAGCTGCTCTGACGTAGCAGCAGAATGATTTTCTTCATCAGATCCACTTGGGATCTTATAGTCTTCTCCATAAGGAACAATTTCCTTTGATGACATGGAGGAAATTGGAACAGCATCAATAGGGTTTTCAAAAGAGCTGGTCATTGGCTTAATTTTCTTTGCAGCCGAAGAATTTGACGCAGCTGATGCCTTCATTTTCTTCACTGCAGCTCGCTCTGCAGCCTTGGTCTTCTTCACCTCATAGGCAGAAGGAAGAATTGGAGTTGGTGTAGGCGCGGGAGGAGCTGAGGAATTTGGTTCATTTTCTTCAGGCACAACTGATGCAGTTGCCCTGATCTCTTTAGTTTCTTCAGGCGCACCACTAGTGGATGCCCTGGCAATTTCTTCAGCGGCTGGAATGGAGTCATCAGCCCTGGAACTAGCATTTTCATCAACAGGCTGAAAGTCATCAGCGGTGCTGGCATGTTCTTCAGCAGGCTGAGCAGAGTCTGCAGCCTGAGGGTTTTCTTGTTGCGATGGGGCTGCAACAGTTGTCATTTTCTTCGTCAGGTTGACGAATCTCACTTTGGCTCCTTGCCAATCAGCATAGTAGGCATCAAAGTCTTTGCTGAGGGCTTGAATTTCAGACTGAGCCTTGAGAAGTTCCTCAGGTGTCATTCTGACAACATTTTTCTTCAGGAGCTTCTCCTTTCTGTATTGAGCTTTCTTTATCTCTCTTGCCTTCTCAAACTTCCATTTCTCTTGAGTGATGAAATGGGTCATCAAGTGACTTTGACCAGGAGTCAGAGGAAGATCAGGCATTGGGGTGTTTGGATCCTTGTGCCAGAGATCAATGTAGTCAAGGATTTTCCTCAGATCCAAAAGCAGTGGCACAGATGTGCCTTTGGCTCTAGCGGCCTTCACCTGTCTGTCTCTGATGATTTCTGCAAGTTCATCATCAGAAGCTTCATCATCAGAGGGCACATGGAATGTGACCTGCTTCTTCTTTGTACTTGGCCGAGGACCGCGTCCAGCTGTTGCTTTAGTCTTCAACAGTGTGGGGCCTGATGAGGACATTGGTGCAGCTGAGGAACTTGCTGAGACACCAGAAGCAATTGAAAAACCTGTAGTCCTTTGACATGTAGCCAGATGCACAGGAGCTGAGGACTTTGATGGAGCTGCCGAGGACTTTGGTGGAACAGTAGCAGTCTGAGGAATTTGCCGTGAGGGCATAGCTGAGGAACTTGGCCGTGTGGGTGCTGTTGGTGAAGCACTAGGCTTACGAGCAGGCTTCTTTGGAATTGATTTCCTCGGTCTGACCGAGGCCTCAGTAGCAGCAGCAGTGGCAGAATCCTCATTGAATTTCTTCACTACCTCCTTGGCTTGTCTTGCCAATTTGGCTTGGCGCTTAGCCCATTCATCAGGAAAGTCCTCACCACGCTTGATGCTAGTGGGATCAGCTACTTGGCCAGGTGCCAGTGGAGCTCTTGGGCATGGAGGATTTAAAGCGAATTTCTTCATATACTTTGGAGTAACATATATGTACTCCCTCCACTCTCTTGCCCATCTCCGTTCAATCTTCTGTATGCGCACCTTGCGCTGATTTTTAGTTTCTTTGCCAAATTTTGCTTCATCAGGTGTGCAATAGCCAGCATATATTTCATCAGGGATCTCGAAAGCAGTCATGACCTCAGGCTTCTTTCCTCCTTTCTGCGGTCTCTTACCGTCTGCCATATTCTTCAGATGAGGAATTTGAACAATTGAACACTCTGAAGAAGTATGCAGTTTTTCTTCGAGGAACGCTGCAAATGAGTTAAGTTGATGAGAACCTAGTGATTCAGCAGCGGACATGAGTACCTGTGAACAGAGTGTAGGTGCGAGGAATTTGAAGAGGTCATATGCGTTCTCAGAAGGTTTTTCGAAAAGAACAAGTTTTGAGGAATTTGACCAGATAAACCTTGAGGAATTTCACTAAGCGTTCTTGTCTTAGGTTCTAGAGTTGTACAGATCGAAGATCCACACAATTGAGGAATCTTGAAGAAAATGATTGCTTAGAGAATTGGATCAAGAACATACAATGTGTGAGATGTTTATATGTGTGAAGATTTAAAGAATAAACACCTTTGAAGATTTTCGAAAAGTTTGAGAATCAAAGTGAGTAATAAAAGTAACTTTTAATTACCCGAAATGAAGAACACGACGAACTGAGATGAACAGACGTGAAGTTCGTCAGGTTAGATCTCCCACGCCCTAACTCGGCAGAGGGAAACAGCTACGGCGGCAGCGGAGTGAGGATTTCCGCAACCGGCGCGAGTACGACGGCGACGAGGTCGAGGCAGCGAAGCTCTTCCTCACCGGCGACGAGTGAGTAGCGGCGGCGCTAGGGTTTGAGGATCTCGAGCGAGAGACAACGATCGAGCGGAGTAAATGAAGTGAGGAAGGGGAGAGGGGTATTTATAGCCACGGTGAAAAACTGTTCGCCCGAAGATTTTGGGACGAACATGCCCCTGCCCTTTCTCCTTCACGCGACATGTGTCACCCACGCACTGTGCAGATGAGATCGTGTTAGATCGTGGGTGAGTAAAATAATGCATCGTGGGATGCGGAACGGTTTGAGCTGTAAAACCGAAAATTTGGATAAGATTTGTTTTAAAGTTTCGTTCGCAATTTCTTCAGCTGACAAGGACACAGTGAAGATTTTGAACGAGTTTCAAATAGAACACACATGAAGAATTTGTGAATAGATTGGATTGAGTATAGCATAGAGAGGGAAGGGTCCGATCACATTCACTTAGCAGAAAAAGCAACATGAGGAAATAGCCATAAGTGAATGCTGTAGAAGACATAAACTCATATATATATATAGCCAATGAAGAAAAACGACGGAAATAGTGAAGATTTTGCAAAGTTGAAGAATTTGAAAAACTGAAGAATTTCAAATCTGAGGAAAAACTCAAATTGAAGATTTTCAACTTTTTGTGGTGGCATGACCCACCGTATAAGAATGATGATTTCAGACACCGCGTACAATTGTCGTAGGGTTCTGAGAATCAAATTCTTCACACTTAGAGTGTTATTCTTCATTGATTGAAGAAAAACGTTTCTTCATGTGTTGCACATCTAAGTCATCAATTTTGCATAAGTGTTAGGATGTGTGTCCTTTTCAAAGAACATTCGAAGATTCTAAGATATTTAGCTCACACCGCAACTTGCTAAATCTCTTCTCATCCAAGGGCTTAGTGAAGATATTAGCTAGCTGTTCTTCAGTCTTCACGTGCTCGATGGAGATGTCGCCCTTCAACACATGATCATGGAGAAAATGATGACGAATCTGGGTGTGCTTTGTCTTCGAGTGCTGAACTGGGTTGTGAGCAATCTTGATGGCACTCTCATTGTCGCAGAGGAGAGGCACATTCTTCACGTTGACGCCATAGTCCTTGAGGGTTTGCTTCATCCAAAGCAGTTGAGCACAGCAAGAGCCAGCAGCAATGTATTCAGCTTCAGCGGTAGACAGTGAGACACAGTTCTGTTTCTTCGAGGACCAACAGACCAAAGATCGTCCGAGGAAATGACAAGTGCCAGATGTTGACTTGCGGTCCACACGATCACCAGCATAGTCAGAGTCAGAATATCCAATGAGATCAAAAGCAGAGCCCTTGGGGTACCATAATCCTAGTGTTGGTGTGTGAGCTAGATATCGAAGAATATGCTTCACAGCCTTATGGTGTGATTCCTTCGGTGCAGCTTGAAATCGGGCACACATGCAAACACTAAGCATTATATCTGGCCTAGATGCACATAAGTATAATAAAGAACCAATCATGGAGCGGTATACCTTGTGATCGAAGTCAACACCATTTTCATCAGTGCATAGATGGCCATTTGTGGGCATAGGAATTTTGACGCCTTTGCAATCTTGCATGCCGAATTTCCTCAGTATGAATATGCCATTGCGCTATTGACGAATTTGAAGACCTAAGAAGAATTTCAACTCTCCCATCATAGACATTTGATATTCTTCACTCATCATATAAGCAAATTCATCACTATAACGTTGGTCAGTACAGCCAAAGATAATATCATCAACACATATTTGGCACACAAATAGTTCACCATCATAAGATTTAGTAAAGAGAGTAGGGTCGAGTGAACCGGGTGTGAAGCCATTCTTCATGAAGAATTCCTTCAATGTATCATACCACGCCCGAGGGGCTTGCTTGAGGCCATAGAGAGCCTTATTGAGTCTGAAGACTTTGTCAGGATTCTTTGGATCTTCAAAACCTGGGGGTTGAGCAACATATACTTCTTCCTCAAGCTTACCATTGAGGAATGCAGTTTTCACATCCATTTGATATAAGATGATATCATGATGGTTAGCGTAAGCAAGTAATATGCGAATAGCCTCAAGTCTAGCAACAGGTGCAAAAGTTTCATCAAAATCAATTCCTTCAACCTGTGTGTAGCCTTGAGCTACCAGTCGTGCCTTATTCCTCACCACAAGGCCATTTTCATCTTGCTTGTTGCGGTAGATCCACTTTGTGCCAATGATATTATGCTTGCGAGGATCTGGACGATTGACCAGTTCCCAGACATTGTTAAGCTCGAATTGATGTAATTCTTCTTGCATAGCCTGAATCCACTCCGGTTCCAGAAATGCTTCATCTACCTTAGTGGGCTCTGTGATAGAGACAAAAGCATAGTGCCCACAAAAGTTAGATAAATGTGAAGCTTTTGAGCGTGTGAGAGGACCTGGGGCTCTAATGTCATCGATGATCTTCTCCACTTGCACTTCTTTTGCAACACGAGGATGAGCTGGTTGTCGCTGAGGAATTTGATCAGCATTTTCTTCAGCACCATTTTCCTCATCATGTTCTTCAGGTGCATCAGCTCGACGTTCTTCATGAACTGGAATGAATTCTTCAGCAGATTCTTCAGTAGGAATGACATCCTCAGTTGCCTTGAACTTGATGGAATCCTCAGGTGCTGGTTCATCTAACACAGAAGGTAGGTGCTCTCTTTGCGAGCCATTAGTTTCATCGAACCGCACATCTACAGTGTCAACAATCTTGTGAAGAACAATGTTGAAGACTCTGTAGGTGTGCGAGTCCTTTCCATAACCAAGCATAAAACCTTCATGTGCTTTTGGTGCAAATTTAGAGTTGTGGTGAGGATCTCTAATCCAACATTTAGCACCGAAGACTTTGAAATAACTCACATCGGGTTTCTTGTTAGTGAGGAGTTCATAGGCCGTCTTCTTGAAGAATTTGTGAAGATATACTCTGTTGATGATGTGGCACGCAGTATCAATTGCATCAATCCAAAAACGCTGAGGTGTTTTGTATTCATCAAGCATAGTGCGAGTCATCTCAACAAGAGTTCTGTTCTTGCGCTCCACGACGCCATTTTGCTGAGGAGCATAGGGAGCAGATAACTCATGAGTAATACCAAGTTCATCAAGATAGGCATCAAGACCGGAATTCTTGAACTCAGTTCCATTGTCACTTCTGATGTGCTTGATCTTCACACCAAAGTTGGTTGAAGCCCTCGAGGAAAATCGTTTGAAGACTTCCTGCACTTCATGTTTGTAAGTAACAATGTGTACCCATGTATATCGAAAATAATCATCAACAATGACAAAACCATATAGAGATGCATCATTAGTGACTGCCAAGTAATGATTAGGTCCGAAGAGGTCCATGTGAAGCAATTCGAATGGACGAGTAGTGGTCATGATAGTCTTCGCTGGATGCTTGGCCTTGGTCATTTTTCCAGCTTCACAGGCTCCGCATAAGTGATCCTTGAGGAATTTGACATTCTCAATGCCAATGACATACTTCTTCTTCGCAAGCGTGTGCAAATTCCTCATGCCTGCATGACCAAGTCGTCGATGCCATAGCCAGCCTTCTGAAGCTTTTGCAAGTAGACACACGGCTGGTTGTGGTCCTGTAGAGAAATCAACAATATACAAATCTCCTCTTCTAAAGCCTTCGAAGACTTTGGAATTGTCAGCTTCCATAATCACAACACAGCGATACTTGCCAAAGACAACAACCATATCAAGATCACAAAGCATTGAGACTGACATGAGATTGTATCCTAAGGACTCAACAAGCATGACTTTGTCCATGTGTTTATCCTTAGAGATTGCAACCTTACCAAGACCCAACACCTGACTTTTGCCTTTGTCAGCAAAGATGATATGCTTCAGATGTGATGGTGATAAGGGAGCATCCATCAATAGATTCTTGTCACCAGTCATGTGATTTGTACATCCACTATCGAGGACCCATTCAGTGGTTTTGGGTTGATCATCCTGCAGATGAATTAGTGTAGCTTACAATCTCATATGCTTCATCAGTGAAGAATATGATATCAAGTTCATCAGATGAATTTCATCAAGCAGTAAATAGATATAGCAGTATGAGGACGTGTGAAATGAAAGTTCATTTCATCATGATTCGCCTGCGTCCTTTCAGGCAATTTTGTCAGGTCCCCAGCAAATTCTTCAGACGTTAAAGCACGTCTGGAGACCTGACCCTGCAGAAGAGATTAGTTCTTTTTCTTCACCACCCACATCTGGAGGGGTGGCAAAGAATTCATCACTCTACGAGCACCATATGAGAAAGGTGGCAAAGATGCCAAACCATTTCGTTTAACATAAGAGGGGTTAGGGTAAGCATATGAATAAGCAGAGAAATTCTTCGAGGACTTATGAACATAATGATTTGAAGAATAATGCACATATTCATAGCCCTTAGCTCTACCCTGCGAGACAGAGTTGTTAGCACGATGATAATCATATGAGGACTTTGATCCTTTTGAGGATTTTGATCCATATGAAGAATTTGGTCCATATGAAGAATTTGATATGGGGTTCCTGTTCTTCACTGGTGGTGTCATGAGGACATTCACCTGAAGACTTTCAAGGCACTTCTTTGGAACCCAGATTTTCTTCATAGGAGAACCATTCCTGCAGTTAGTGCCAACATATCTAGCAAATACTTCACCATTCTGATTTTTGAACAGTTTATAGTTGGAGTCAAATGACTCATCACAAAAATGAGGAGATTCACATGTAAAGCCAGATAAGTTAGATGGATCAACTGGAGGTCCCTTTGCAGCAACCCATGAGGTTTTGGGGTACTGCTCAGGCTTCCAATATGTTCCATCAGCATTGAGTTTCCTCTCAAAGGCAATACCCTCTTTCCTAGGGTTTCTGTTGAGGATCTGCTTTTTAAGCACATCACAGAGAGTCTGATGCCCTTTGAGGCTTTTGTACATGCCTGTCATGTACAATTCCTTCAGCCCTGCATTGTCAGTGATACTAGCAATGTCCTCAGATGAGGAATTAGTGATAGCAGAGGCAGATGAAGAATTTGTAACAGTTGAAGCATTTGAACATTCAGGTGAAGAATTAGCAGATTCACGTTCAATGCATTTTAAGCATCGAGGAACAAATTCTTCCTGAGAAGCGCTGATTTGTTGAGCAAGTAATGAATCGCGCTCCTTCTGAAGATCTTCATAACACACTCTTTTCAAGATCTTCCTTTCTTTGAAGAGATTCAGAGGAAAGCTTCTCGTGATCTTGCTTTTCTTGAAGAAATTCATAAGAAAGTTTCTCATGATCAGATAAGAGAGTGTTATGATGACTTTGAAGGTTATCAAACCTAGACTGAAGTCTCTGAAGATTTTCAGTCAGGGCTTTAGTGTGATCCATTTCTTCACCCAACATATCATCACTTTTGTCTAGCATGTTTTGAACCTTTTCAAAAGCCCGTTGTTGTTTTACAGCAATCTTAGCAAGTTTAGAGTAGCTGGGCTTGAGATCCTCATTAGATTCATTTTCACTAGATTCAGAGGAGTTGTATTTGAGTACCTTTGCACCTTTCGCCATGAAGCAATAGGTGGGAGCGTAGCCATCATTATCTTCATCAGGTTTGTCGGTGGGGTCAGTTTCTTCAGTGTTGAAGATGGACTTGCTGACGAAAGCAGTAGCGAAGGCCAGACTCGCCACACCAGATTCAGATTCTTCAGACACCTCCTCTTCATCATTTTCCTCAGATTCAGCTTCAGAGTCCATTTCCTTGCCAATGAATGCCCGAGCCTTCTTGGAGCTGCTCTTCTTGTGAGATGAAGACTTCGAGGATTTTGATGACGAAGATTTTGATGATTTCTTCTTCTTCTTCGCATCATCAGAACTGTAATCTGTGTATTTCTTCTTCTTCATTTCCTTTTCCCACTGAGGACAATCTTGAATATAGTGACCAGGTTTCTTGCATTTGTGGCACAGCCTTCTCTTATAGTCACTGGATGAGGAATCACTGCCTCTTGAGGATTTTCCAAAGCGACCACGTCTTGAGAACTTCTGGAATTTCTTCACGAGCAGTGCAAGCTCCTGGCTCAATTCTTCAGGATCACCAAGGCTACTACCAGAATCCTCACATTTAGAGTCAGACACAGCCTTGGCCTTCAGGGCACGTGGTTTGCCATAGCTCGAACCATAGAGATCTCTCTTTTCAGCAAGCTGGAACTCGTGAGTATTTAGCCTTTCGAGGATATCGGCAGGATCAAGAGACTTGTAGTCAGCCCGTTCTTGTATCATCAGTCCCAGAGTATCAAATGAGGAATCAAGCGATCTCAACAGTTTCTTCACCACCTCATGATCAGTGATGTCAGTGGCACCGAGGGCTTGAAGCTCATTTGAGATGTCAGTGAGGCGATCAAAGGTTTGTTGGACATTTTCATTGTCGAGTCTTTTGAAGCGGTTGAAGAGATTCCGAAGAACATCAACTCAAGAGTCACGCTGAGTTGAGACTCCTTCATTCACTTTGGACAGCCTATCCCAGATAAGCTTAGCAGTTTCCAAAGCACTCACTCTTCCATACTGTCCTTTACTCAGATGACCACATATGATATTCTTCGCTGGAGAATCGAGTTGCTTGAATCTCTTCACATAGGTAGCGTTCAGTGAGGGTGTGACCGAGGGGACACCATTTTCCACAACATACCAGAGATCGTTGTCAATTGCCTCAAGATGCATTCGCATCTTGTTCTTCCAGTAGGGATAATCCATCCCATCAAAGGTAGGACACTCAGCCGAGACCTTGATCATACCTGCGGTCGACATAACTAAAACTCCAGGCGGTTAAACCAAAATCACATAGAACAAGGAAGTACCTTGCCCTGATACCAATTGAAAGTGCATTATATCGACTAGAGGGTGGGTGAATAGGCGATTTTTATGAATTCTTCACTTAGGAATTTGCCAGTGAGGAAATTCCTTAGCGAAGAACTACTAGCAACGAAATAAGTACTCAGAAGTAGGCATAACAGAATACAAGCATGGTCATCATGATGAAATGAAGACAAGCACAGAGTACAGAAAGCGTAATCACAGGATACACAAGATGAAGACAAACAGACTGAAGAAATTGAACTGAGGAAATTGAGAAAGTCTTCAGTCAAAGTCTTCAAACACAGATATGAACAAACATTCAACACAGTAATGACGAAATGAAAGAGTTGAGGAAATAGAACCAGTTAGGTTGGTGAAGACAATGATTTGGTAAACTAGTTCCAACTGTTGTCTCAGTTGTACGTCTGGTTGGAGCGGCTGAGTATTTAAACTCGAGGACACGCAGTCCCGGACACCCAGTCACTAAGCACGCAGCTCAGGACACCCAGTCCTCACCATATTCTCCTTGAACTAAGGCCACGCAGGCCTCGTCCAATCACTCGTGGTAAGTCTTCAGGTGACTTCCAAACCTTCACACACTTGGTCACTCGGCGATCCACAATTCCTCTTGGATGCTCTAGACTTGACGCCTAACCGTCTGGAAGAAGCACAGCCTTCAAAGGTAACAAGCGTCGGATCCACGCAGGATCAATTTCTTCAGTGATGCTCAATCACTTTGGGTTTGTGGGGGTTTGGTTTTGGGTTTTCCTCACTTGATGATTTTCGCTCAAAGTCCTCGGAGGATGGGTTGCTCTCAAATGACAAGTGTCAAGTTCTCTCGGAGCAGCCAACCAACTAGTGGTTGTAGGGGGCGGCTATTTATAGCCTAGGGAGCAGCCCGACATGATAAGACATAAATGCCCTTCAATGATATGACCGTTAGGTGGATAGGATATTTTGGGACAGCTAGTGCGCAGCACAGCAACGGTCGGAAATTCGGCTCTCAAATTCCTCAGGGCTATCATGTTCCTCACTGTGTAGGCAATTCACACTGGCGAATTCCTAACTCCTCAGTCAGAGCAAAGTTCTCAGTGACCAGAAGAACTGCGTCTCTGTCACTGAAGAAATTGACTGAACTGTATGAGATTTCCAATGGCTTCACTCGAAGGGATTGGTAGGTGTAGGATTTTGAGTTGAGCATCACATGGAAATTTTTCCTTAGTATTTCCTCGACCCCCTTTAACAGTACGGTGTTTCCTATGACTCAAGAAAGAGAAAATGAAACTACGAAAACAAAAGTCTTCACGCTTCATGTTCCTCAAATGAATACCAAGTCTTCAAGGTCACACCAATTTCTTCACTTTCAAAGTCTTCAGAAAGTCTTCAGAATATCAAAATCTTCAGTCGAAGAACTTCATTTTTAGGGGTCGACTTTCTCTGTAAATATCAAACTCCTCATAGACTTATAGACATGTGTACACTCGCAAACGCATTAGTCCCTTAACCTATAAGTCTTCAATACACCAAAATCACTAAGGGGCACTAGATGCACTTACAGGTCACATATGCACTGAATCGGTCCGATCGAGTTTTCTGATTCGGTCCCACCGATTTTGGTATAATGTGTGTAACGGTTAGATTTTGTGTGGAGGCTATATATATCCCTCCACCTTCTCCTCATTCTGAGGGAAGCCATCAGATTGTGCCTACACTTCCACTACTCATTTTCTGAGAGAGAGCCACCTACTCATGTGTTGAGACCAATATATTCCATTCCAACCATATGAATCTTGATCTCTAGCCTTCCCCAAGTTGCTTTCCACTCAAATCATCTTTCCACCAAATCCAATCCTATGAGAGTGAGTTGAGTGTTGGGGAGACTATCATTTGAAGCACAAGAGCAGGGAGTTCATCATCAACACACCATCTATTACATTTTGGAGAGTGGTGTCTCCTAGATTGGTTAGGTGTCCCGTGGGAGCCTCCAACAAGATTGTGGAGTGAAACAAGGAGTTTGTAAGGGCAAGGAGATCGCCTACTTAGTGAAGATCTACCCTAGTGAGGCAAGTCCTTTGTGGGCAATGGCCATGGTGGGATAGACAAGGTTGTTTCTTCGTGGACCCTTCGTGGGTGGAGCCCTCCGTGGACTCGCGCAACCGTTACCCTTCGTGGGTTGAAGTCTCCATCAACGTGGATGTACGATAGCACCACCTATCGGAACCACGACAAAAACATCCGTGTCTCCAATTGCTTTTGCACACTCCAATCCCATCCCTTTACTTTCTTGCAAGTTGCATGCTTTACTTTCCGCTGCTCATATACTCTTTGCATGCTTGCTTGATTTGTATTGTGAATGGATAAACTTATGCTTAAACTCCACCTAAACTTGAAAAACTTAAAAACTGCCAACTGTGTGTGTTGAGGGTCTGATCCACCCCCCTCTAGACACCTCTTCTCGATCCTTTCAGGTTTTCAATTGAGGACAAGCGAGGTCTAAGCTTGGGGGAGTTGATACGTCCATTTTGCATCATGCTTTTATATCGATATTTATTGCATTATGGGCTGTTATTACACGTTATGTCACAATACTTATGCCTATTCTCCCTTATTTTACAAGGTTTACATGAAGAGGGAGAATGCTGGCAGCTGGAATTCTGGGCTGGAAAAAGGAGCAAATATTAAAGACCTATTATGCACAACTCCAAAAGTCCTGAAACTCCAGAAAGTTATTTTGGGAATTAAGAAAAAATACTGAGCGAAGTACCAGAGGGGGCCCAGCCACGAGGGTGGGGGCGCGCCCTACCCCCCTGGGCGCGCCCCCTGCCTCGTGGGCCCCATGGCAGGCCTCTGGTGACCATCTTCTGCTATATGAAGTCTTTTACCATAGAAAAAATTATAAGCAAGCTTTCGGGACGAAACACCGCCGCCACGAGGCGGAACCTTGGCGGAGCCAATCTAGGGCTCCGGCGGAGCTGTTCTGCCGGGGAAACATCCGTCCGGGAGGGGGAAATCATCATTATCGTCATCACCATCGATCCTCTTGGCAGGAGGGGGTCAATCTCCATCAACATCTTCACCAGCACCATCTTCTCTCAAACCCTAGTTCATCTCTTGTATCCAATCTTTGTCCCAAAACCTCAGATTGGTACCTGTGGTTTACTAGTAGTGTTGATTACTCTTTGTAGTTGATGCTAGTTGGTTTATTCGGTGGAAGATCATATGTTCAGATCCTATATGCATATTAATACCCCTCTGATTATGAACATGAATATGATTTGTGAGTAGTTACGTTTGTTCCTGAGGACATGGGAGAAGTCTTGCTACAAGTAGTCATGTGAATTTGGTATTCGTTCGATATTTTAATGAGATGTATGTTGTCTTTCCTCTAGTGGTGTTATGTGAACGTCGACTACATGACACTTCACCATTGTTTGGGCCTAGAGGAAGGCATTGTGAAGTAATAAGTATATGATGTGTTGCTAGATTGACAGAAGTTTAAACCCTAGTTTATGCGTTGCTTCGTAAGGGGTTGATTTGGATCCATATGTTTCATGCTATGGTTAGGTTTACATTAATACTTCTTTTGTAGTTGTGGATGCTTGCAATAGGGGTTAATCATAAGTGGGATGCTTGTCCAAGAAAGGGCAGTACCCAAGCACCGGTCCACCCACATATCAAATTATCAAAGTAACGAACGCGAATCATATAAGCGTGATGAAAACTAGCTTGACGATAATTCCCATGTGTCCTCGGGAGCGTTTTCCTTCATATAAGAATTTGTCCAGGCTTGTTGATGCGGAGCATCCTACGGACATCACCATGTCAAGAGCCAATTTGGCAAGTGACACGTGCGACATCTACTTCACACTTACTAAGGTGAATCATCTTCTTTACACGTGCTCACTTGACCCCTTCGAGGATGGCATACTACTTGACACTTCTCCCGTGTGCATGCATAGGTATTGTCGGAACTTCACGGACGACGAGGAGGAGTGCAAGCGCCAAGGAACGACTACACCATCCGCGAGGGAAGCGTGGAAGAGAAGACGGAAGAAAGGAAGAAGAAGAATGGAGCAAGACTGGAGTTGCCCGGATCATCCGGACCCCCAGCCAGACGATCCGGACTGAGCCCGGACAATCCGGACGACCTCCCGGACGATCCGACTAACGTGCCCGAAGACAACAGAAGCTGCTCGACGAAGCCGGATCATCCGGACGGTCGCCCGGATCATCCGGACCCCCGACACCCGGATCATCCGGGCCATCCGGATCATCCGGACCCCGCCTGCGTGCGTGACTTGGGCCGAAGCCCATGTACCCCTTCGCCCCTCACTTACCCCTTCGCCCCTTGGGCTATAAATAGACCTCCTCCACCTCCTTTCTAGGGTTAGCAAAGTGATAGCTCATTCTTAGGTGAGCTTTGCTCCTACCTATCTCTACTCTTGAGAGAAAGAGACCACTACTCCATTGGAGGCCAAGACCTCCATCTAGGAGAAGATCCCACGGGATATCATCAAGACCCCCTTGTGGGAAGATCCATCTAGGATATCATCAAGACCTCCTCTTGGAGATGAACCTTACCTTGTATCTTTCCCTTTGTTGTTCATGTACCTTGTGATCTTGTGTGTTTGATTGTCTAGTGGATGTGTGATTTGGACTTGTTCTTGAGTGTTTCCCCTTGTGATTTCTCCCCGTTCTTCCCCGTCTTCATCGTGTTCTTCGAGGGATCCCACTCCAAACGTGAAAGATCGTCGCTATAGGGTT
Source organism: Triticum dicoccoides (assembly GCF_002162155.2). Classification (NCBI taxonomy): domain Eukaryota; kingdom Viridiplantae; phylum Streptophyta; class Magnoliopsida; order Poales; family Poaceae; genus Triticum; species Triticum dicoccoides. The sequence goes on along the minus strand of NC_041383.1, from coordinate 248,247,946 downwards.
CCACCCTACATCATATGGTATCATGAGCCACGTTGATCACGTTTTTGGAGCCCCTACCCCGTGTTTTCTAGCTTGATTTTGTTAATTTCGTCCTAAATCCGAAAATCCCCACCAAAAATAGCCCCCAAATTTTTTTGTGATTTGTTGGTTTGATGATGTTTTGTTGATTTTGATCCATGGATTTGCTTGGTTTCAAGTGGATCTAGCATCTCCCCAAGTTTCCCCACCTTCCATCCATGAAATCCCTCAAATTTTGCCCCGAAAATCATCCATTTCCGCCCAAAAATTCGTCCCCGAGAGCAAATCCCGAGCGGATTGACTTGCCCGGATCATCCGGACATCCCCCGGATCAGCTGGACGCCCCCCCCCCCCCGGACGTCCGGATAACCCACGCGCCCAAATTCCCGAACCGGAGCTGACAAACCCGGATCATCCGGAAGTACTCCCGGATCATCCGGACCTCCTCCCGGATGTCCGGTTAACCCTGACACTGACTCGGCTGAATTCTTGTTTCGACCATAACTAATTCATCCGGAGTCCGATTTTGACGTTCTTTAGCTCGTTTTGAAGCTATTGACATCCCCCATCCCACAAAAATATCACCAACATCACTTGACTCCATCATATTTTCTGAAATTTGGCAAGTTTGCCTAGGCCATTCACCATATCATCCGCATTACCACCACCGACTTCCGCAACCTAACCCATTTTGTTCCCCATTGCATATGTGGTTGTTTGAGTTGTGGTTTGTGTCTCCTAAGGTGTTTCGGCTACTTAGGGACGGCAACTTCAACTCTGACCCGTGTATAGCCCATCATTCCACTTCTGCATTGCCTAGTGCAACACCACCACCGCTTTCCGCTACCACCATTTGACATTTGTCATTTGAGATTTTGAGTTCGCGGTTTTTCCGTTTCCTAAGGTGTTTCGGATACTTAGGGACGAGTCTCCATCATCTTGGTATCTACACCAAGAACACCGCCACTCATCATCGCAAAGGACGGTAACCTCGACGACACCTTTGTATATTCCCTTGCAATTGCATTGTTAACCCCTAGCCCATTTTGCGTTACTTGCCTATCGAGACTAGCCATTTGAGTATTGCCGGCAACGTTACTTGTGCACATTAGTGGTCTACACCATCCATTGCATACATACCATATCATCTTGGTATCATATCATCCATTGTGCCTCAAGTTTGTTCCCGCATATACACAATTGCTATTTTGTTTTGTGCATTGTTCAAAAGTGGCCATAGAAAAAAAAGAGAAAAAGCTTTTAAGCAAAAAGAGAGCAAAGAGCTCGTGAGCAAGTGCCATAGCATCATACCCCATTGAACATAAGAGCCATACCAAAATCTACATCATATGATATCATGCTTGAGAGAAACACCGGGAACCATACATACATAGCATACTTGGGATAGAAAGAATATCCATTTTGCATCTTATAGGTTGTGCACAAGTGTCGTATCCGCCTATTGAGAAATCGTGCTAGCGTCTCTCTTGAGTTGTGCAACACGAGCGTTTTCCGTGGATTCCACATTTTGTGCTCATTCCTTGGTTGCACGACCCCATTTATCTATCCGTGTGTGTGTTTCCGTGTACCTTTCATTGCTATTGGTCCATTTGTTTCACTTGCGAATTTGTGAATCTCTTTCAACATTATTGACTCTTGCTAACAGTTTGCATTAAATTTTTGTGCCACTATCCTCACCGAGCTCTATCACAAGCTTTACTTGATAGGTGTGAGTGAACAAGTCCGGTACCAATTCCACTATTCTTTCATCTCACATTGAGTGACACGAGATACATCCTCAACTTTGGGAAAAGGTAACTTGGTATTGTTTATCTCATTTCCTACTCACCTCTACTCGAGTCTTGTGATGGATAGGCAAGGCATTTCATCTTCGGTCTACAACAACAATGACGAGTTCGATGCCATGAACAACAACTCCGACGCCAAGATGCAAGCTAAAATGGAGGAGATCAAAGCCCTCATCAAGTCCTACAAGCGATCTTCCTCATCTTCGAGAAGACGCTCAAGAGCACATGCTTCCGAGCTACCATCTCCGGCAAGATCACATCGACATCGACACCATCACCAACAAGAGCGTGAAGGTCAAGAGCTCTACATCAACAACCGCTCAATGACTTCACCATCTCCCTTGGCATCTTCGCCAAGTGACTTCAAGGCATCTTCGCCTATGGACATACGGCATCTTCGCCAACAAGAACCCCAAGACTACACTCAAGAGAAGCTCCCCAAGCTCAAGTCCGCGACTTCCACGAGCTACTACGACCTCGACATCGACCATGCAATTCCTTTTTATGGGACTCAAGAACCCGAGGAGTACCTCGAGTGGGAGCGTTTGATGGACGACTACCTCAAGCTACATCAAGTTCGTCCCGAAGATCAAGTGAAGTGCGCCACAAGAAACTTCCACGACTACGCCTCGACATGGTGGCTTCACACACCTTCGGAGAGCTACGAGTTGAGTTGGCCCAAGACGAAGAGAGCTTTACGGCGAGAGTTTGTGCCTCCAACCTACACGGAACAACTTCGACACCAATTGGAGAACACCACCCAAGGATCCAAGTCCATCGACAAGTACTTCAAGGAGATGATGATTGCCTTGCGACGAGCCGGCGTGGACGACCCCATTTCGATGAAGTTCCACTTCATGATGGGATTGCACAACGACATCTCCAAGACCATCTTCCTCGAGAACTACAAGTCCATCGACGACTACTACATTGGTGCTCTCAAGGCGGAACTAGAACTCATGAAGGCCAAGGCTTCTCCACCCCAAGCAAACTTCACGGCGACCAAGCTCTACGACAAGCATGAGGCTAGTACCACCAAGATGTCCAAGCCCGACGAGCTCCAAGACGATGCTCCCAAGGACCAAGCTTTGGAGGCGAGCGACAAGGTGGCGAGCAAGGATGATGCTTCCATCTTAGGAGGCGAGAGTGATGATGTGCCATCTTCGGCCTTCATCCACGACGAGAGTGATGATGTGCCATCTTCGGCCTTCATCCACGATGACCACGACGAGATGGTTGAGCATGGGACTTTCCCTTCGACCACGGCGACGTATGATGACTTGAGTGACTTGTGCCACCATATTGAGAGTGAGAGTGACTTCACCACTAGCCCCATATATGATGAGTTGCCACAATTCCCATGTGAGGAGAGCCACAACCCCCACCACTTGAGTGAGATGAGTGACTCCACCATACGTGAGTTTGAGTGCACCTATTTTGAGTGAGTGAGTGAACCACCACATAGAGAGAGTGAGATAGTTGATAGGTCTCGTGAGGCCATTTGCATTTCTAACAACTTAACCTCTACCTCTATTATGTCTTCTCGTTTGGTGCTAGGTCCCACTGATGATGACGCACCGATCCTCGACGACTTCGTCCTCCCTTTGGACAAGACGATGGCCATGGTGGAATATGATGCACCCCCCCACATGGTTCTATCAAGATGAAGATGACCACCATTTGGTCTTTCCCACCTCACCTACACCACTTGAGTGGAATGACAAAGGTAACATAGGTGAAGGTGATGCTCTAGTCCCACTAGTGGACATTCTTGACATTGATTGCTTGCATGATGTTGATCCACCTATTGCCATGCTTCATGCTAGTATGATTTCCCCATGCGATGATTTTCCCATTTATGATGAGTATGATGATTCTCTTGTGGAGTCTATTAGTTGTGATGCCATGTTACATAGGATTTCTTGTGACAATTCTTTAGGTCACATCATGTTTGATAATCTGCTTGACTTGTCATATGCTATGCATGAGATCAACCATATGTCTTATTTGCAATCTCTTCATAGTGACTATGCATATGCCATTAAAATAAACCCAATTTGCACATATGGCATAGATGACAAGCCCATGGTTATTGGCATTTGTTTTTCTTGTGTTGATATTGATATGCTCCCTTTGCATCATTTATCTCATATGCCATGCCATGACCACCTAGCTTCGGATATGCATTGTTTTGGATGTTGTCCATTTTCTCCATATGATGTTTCCGATATTGCTCATCAGGAGGCCCCCATAGCTTCCTCATACATTTTAGGAGATTTTGACCCATCCCATCCATTGCATGATCCCAATACTTGTGTGCACCATATGCTCCCCATGAATAAACATGCTTTTGATGTGCCATATACTTGTTTGCTCAATTTGTGTCCCCATCATGTCATACATAATAACTATTCTTTCATGATGGATGACATGTTCTTATACCATGCATCAAATTTCTTTGAGCGATGCTTATCTTGTGCTAACTCACACGTGCACATACACATCATGATGGATGATGTGTACATTTACCACACACACAATTTCTTTCGTTTGTGTCTCTTTTGTGTAGGTACCCAGGAATACTTGTCAACCTCGCAATCCCACGAGTTGACAAAACGAGCTCTTGAGAGCAATGACGATCTGGGATCCCGTGGACTATCCTTACAACTGTTCCCTTCGCGCAAGGACTACGCGCAACTCCTCTACTTGGCTCTCACACGGCTATGGGCCATTTACCACTTCTCACATTATGCTCATTTTACCGTGTTCACTTTGCATGCTATGCTTGCTTCTATGCCTTTGCCATGCAATTGTGACCCTTGTTTGCATCTACCCATGATTCTCCATTATGATATTCCTATGTGAATTTGCATGCTTGGTGGAGATCCTTGTTGCTTTTGCCATGTTTATCATGTGCCCCATTCTATTGATGCTTGTTGTGTTGGGAGAGTCATGATGACCCATTGCTATTCACATATGGCCTCTCGCCAATACATTCATGATATTGTACTCATATCTTGCTTTCATGCTTGTGCTATGACTTGTGAATTATTCATGCCCACTATTTGCACCAATGACATGTTTGCCATGATTCCTCCTAGTATGTTGCATCTTCGCACTACTAGCTTGCTTGATTTGATAGCTATGAATGCTCGCTATATTGCATCACCCATGTTCCACTACTTGCTTTCTTGGGTTGATGACATATATGCTCATGCCTCTCACATGATATATCTTGATCATTGTCTCTTGTGTTATAAGTGCTCATCTCATGCGGTTGATGACAACCATCCATATGCTTTGCACATGATTCATATTGCTCCTTGTCATATATCTCCATGTGTTGCCTCTCTCATGCTAGATGATTTACCATGTATTGAGTGCAACAATGATTCTCTTCTTGCTCATGAGATTGCCCCCATAGCATTCTCGCATATATTTGGAGATTTTGACATAATTCTTGTGAAGCATGCTTGTCTTACTTCTTTGCACCATATACCTAGTGCCATGAATATAGCCATTGTTGCATCATATTATTCATGCACTTGTGCTTCTAATAGTTATGTGCAAGAGAAGAGAACCATCATGATGGATGATGTGTTTGTCTACCATGTGCATACGTTCTTTGTTTTGTTGTGTGCATGTGTAGGATACTTGGACTTTGTTTCGACTTCCACTTCACGTGAGTTGACCATTCGAGCTCTTGAGAGCGAGCCTCATACATTCTACCACGACTCGCTTCTACACCGTATTTGCTTCCACTTCGGCATTGTGAAGAATACACAAGGACACACTTTCACGGTGACATCCTTCTTGAGCTTGGATATTGTGAATCATACTTCATGTGTTGCTTGCACCATTTGCACGCATGTTCGAGATATTGCTTTCTACCATGATTGCCACATTTTCATGCTTCATGACATATATACCTTGTGTGTTGCATCCAATTCTTGGACTACTTGCTACTATCATATGGTTGGTTGCACCAATATCATTTCTTCACATATGCCATGTCCCTTTGCTTGTCACATGCTTGACTTGATTGCCTCACACATGATGAACAATTGCTCTTTCCTTTGTGTTGAGTGCCACGATATCTTCACTACACCCTATGCATGTTATGCTTGGATTGTCTTGCACTTGCCCCATGTGTTTAGACATTTCACTATATTTGGTGTTGTGAATGACTCTTATGCCTACCATAGACCGTGAGCTCATTATGCATGCTTGCTCTGACCTTGAGGTAGATGCTTGTTCACTTATCACATATATTTGCATCTTGACCTCCCATTTACATGCTTGTTCCCATGATGTACTTGATTGTGCTCAATTTATATGTCAAAATGTCATGACAAACTTCTTTGTCAAACCATATGCTATGCTTGATGACAACACTTGTTGGGTGAATCACCTCTTGAATGCTTGGTTTTGCTCTTACGACAACCACATTTGTTTTTCCAAGTGCTTGTTATCTTTGCTACTTTTGAAGGAATTACAAGACGGTGCGACATTGGAGAGTGCCCATTTGGAACTTCAAGATGACAAGAACTTGGTGATCGACCACTTCTACACGGCAACGCCATCTCTTTCCCATGGTGATTTGGTTTTCGATCCGAGGTCGGATCTTTCCCAAGGGGGAGGGGATGATGTGGAGCATCCTACGGACATCACCATGTCAAGAGCCCATTTGGCAAGTGACACGTGCGACATCTACTTCACACACACTAAGGTGAATCATCTCCTTTACACGTGCTCACTTGACCCCTTCGAGGATGGCATACTACTTGACACTTCTCCCGTGTGCATGAATAGGTATTGTCGGAACTTCACGGACGACGAGGAGGAGTGCAAGCGCCAAGGAACGACTACACCATCCGCGAGGGAAGCGTGGAAGAGAAGACGGAAGAAAGGAAGAAGAAGAATGGAGCAAGACTGGAGTTGCCCGGATCATCCGGACCCCCAGCCGGACGATCCGGACCGAGCCCGGACGATCCGGACGACCTCCCGGACAATCCGGCTAACGTGCCCGAAGACAACAGAAGCTGCTCGACGAAGCCGGATCATCCGGACGGTCGCCCGGATCATCTGGACCCCCGACACCCGGATCATCCGGGCCACCATCCGGATCATCCGGACCCCGCCCGCGTGCGTGACTTGGGCCGAAGCCCGTGTACCCCTTCACCCCTCACTTACCCCTTCGCCCCTTGGGCTATAAATAGACCTCCTCCACCTCCTTTCTAGGGTTAGCAAAGTGATAGCTCATTCTTAGGTGAGCTTTGCTCCTACCTATCTCTACTCTTGAGAGAGAGAGACCACTACTCCATTGGAGGCCAAGACCTCCATCTAGGAGAAGATACCGCGGGATATCATCAAGACCCCCTTGTGGGAAGATCCATCTAGGATATCATCAAGACCTCCTCTTGGAGATGAACCTTACCTTGTATCTTTCCCTTTGTTGTTCATGTACCTTGTGATCTTGTGTGTTTGATTGTCTAGTGGATGTGTGATTTGGACTTGTTCTTGAGTGTTTCCCCTTGTGATTTCTCCCCGTTCTTCCCCGTGTTCATCGTGTTCTTCGAGGGATCCCACTCAAAACGTGAAAGATCGTCGCTATAGGGTTCCACCCTACATCACTTGTCCTTTGCTACAAAAAGGATTGGGACACCTTGCTGCACCTTATTTACTTTTGTTACTTGTTACCCGTTACGAATTACCTTATCACAAAACTATCTGTTATCGATGATTTCAGTTCTTACAGAGAATACCTTACTGAAAACCGCTTGTCATTTTCTTCTGCTCCTCGTTGGGTTCGACACTCTTACTTATCGAAATGACTACGATAGATCTCCTACACTTGTGGGTCATCAACGCCCTATAACACACAGACTACGCCACGTCAACACATGCATGCATATGAGAATTGTTTTAGATTTTTAGTTTTTAAAATGTTTTATCTCTTAAATGAAAATCCGATTGAAGATCCGTTTTCAACATTAAATCCCTCGCGACGAGATCTTCAAAACTAGATTTCATATCAATATATTTCGAAGAAATTTTTTTGGGTTAAAAGTTGCCATGTCTATTGTATATGAATTGTCATGATGTTTACAGTGAGTTTGCCATGAATGTTTTAGCTATTTTCTTCTACATTTAAAAGTAAATTTTGATATATTATAAAACAGAAAATTAAGAAACTAGACTTGCTATGAACCATAAACTAAAATTGCCATGATACATGCACTTAAAATTGCCACGGTTCATACAAAAAATAATTTCCATTGTCAAAGTACTGAAATTGCCATCATAAAAAAATAAAATTGCCATGCTCTACAAACTAAAATTGCCACATGGCAACTTTAGTTTAAACACTATGGCAACTAAAGTGTAAACATCATGGTAGCTTTTGGGCAAAAAAAAATTCGTCGAAACCTATCAACATGGGGTCTAATTTTGAAGATCTCATCGAGACGGATTTAATGATGAAAACAAATTTTTAATTCAATTTTTTAATTACGAGATAAAAAATTTAAACCGAAAACAAAAAAAGATTCATGCTGATGTCATCTGTTCATACGTGGCAAAATGAGTGGTGATGGAGGCGTGTGGGCGATGTGCAAGATGCCACATGTGTGGGCGTTAGTTTTTTCGTAGAATTAATGGGCCTGACCCATTAACAAAATCTGAAATCTCAAATGAGCTCATATGTAAAATGGCAAGTGGTGGTGCTAAAGTTTAGTCCCACCCCGAAAGTTGAAGAGTTGGACCTCTTTATATAGTGGGTTCTCTCCATCACTCTAGGTGGTGTGTTGAGAAGAGAAAGGAAATACCACGCGCGCGTGCTCGCTCGCCTCGCCTGGCGTGGCGAGGCGGCGCTTTGCGCGACTGCTTAAGTTCGTCATCACGGGTCGTCTCCTACTGCAACTACCGAACAATACGTAAATCGTGATCTGTTCATGTCTTTTTCTGGACTTGCTATTCTTGGTGGAATTAATCATGAACTTACCTAATATTCCAACAATCCAAAAACCTAATTGTAGGCAATTTCCTGAGTTAACTATGGTTGGATGCACCGAGGCCGAATAAGTTTACCGGTGTGCACGGAATGCATTCTGAGTGTTCTTGTTGACGAAAAGACACTACGGGATGCACTGAATGCAAAATTTGGTGCAACAGATACAAGCAGTGAACTGTACATCATGGAGAGTTTTCATGACTATAATATGGTGAATAACTGTTCTATGGTTGAACAAGCTAATGCGATACAGTGCACTGTGAAGGAACTTGAACTCCATAAGTGTGTTCTACCCGACAAATTCGTGCCTTAGACTATATATAGATCACCTCCTTCCTCTTCTCTTGGTTAGCAATGTGATACTTACATCTAGTCGAGCTATGCTCATTACCACTACTACTCCCATGGAGATCAAGATCTCCATGTGAGAAGATCCCTAATGGATTCAAGACCCCTTCTAGGGAAGGATCTATCTGGATCATCAAGAGCTCATCTCCTCTTGGATTTGGGATGGACCTTTCGATGTATCCTTGTCCCCATTGATTGTTCATGTACCTTGTAGATCTTATGTGTTTGTTAGTCAAGTAGTTGTGTGATTGGGCTTGTTCTTGAGTGTTTCTCTTATGATTTCTCCCCGTTCCGCCCCGTGTTCTTCGTGTTCTTCGAGGTTTCCCCTCCAATTCGTGAAAGATCACCAACTAGGGTCTCCACCCTACATCACCAATGGTCCAGCCGCCAACAACAACTCTAATGGGACCACCCCTTCGGGTTCCGTTCCTCCGGTTTTCAACCCGTAGGAACTTGATAGTTGACGAGTGATATTTTTGCACTCATCACACCATTGCGGATAATACCAAAATTTCCGAGAGAATCACTTTGATATTGCTACCAATCAATGACTAATGATTGCAATAAATTCTTAATATTTTGTTTAATTTATTTCCATGGAAAATGGACCCAAACATGAAATAATATCATCACACAGAATGAAACACGAAGGGTGGAGAACAAGCCAAGCCAACTGGAGGCGCTAGGAGGCAACCAGAGCAGAAGGCGGCGCATGGTCCAAGCGCGCCCGCTCGTACCAACAGTTGTATCGCCTATCATCGACACCATGGTGTCCACGTGAACCTTTCTCATTTTGGGACCCAATTGGAGGCGTCTTTGGAAAACAATAACATAGAAGCAAACATGAGATTGGAATGTCATAAACTATTAATAAAAAAACGGATAGAAAATGCCTACGATGAAAAGGTAACTATTTAAGAACAAAAATAAAATCCAAAATTATTTTGTAAATGTTATTGATGAAATTAGGCACCTGGAATAAACTTATTTACTTAGATCAGAAAGGACTTGTCAGGAAAGATGAAAGCAAAAACGCAAACTTCTACGCAATAAATAAAAGAGAAGGGAAAAACTTACATGAAAAATTAATTATATAAGATGAAAAGAAAAGAGAAAATGTCACAGAAAATAAATTGCGGATGGCATTATCAATTGTTTTGATGGGCACATAATTATTCCATTTTATTTTGAGCACAGAGGGGTACGTTATCAAATTCGTAGTGTGGCGGAATGGTGACGTAATTTGCTGTAGCTTGCGTGGACCGGGCCTTGCATGCAGCAGGCAATGGGCTGAAGCCTTCGGAATCAGGGCCCATGTTCCATAACAGAGAGGTATTTACTGTCTACCATCGTTCAATGGACCAGATGCAGCTCACCCCAAAAATACCCTACAATAAATGCACGCAACACGATCTCAGCCGTGCAATGACCATCGAACGGCCCAGACGCCTTCCTTGTCTCCATTTTGACATTACTATCTTTATTTTATTTCTTTTTTGGATGGAGGAGTAATAATAACCTTCCAATTAAAGCTTTCGTATCCGACGCCTCCCCGCCTGGCGAGACGACCCTGTGACGCTCTCGGAGGGCGGGCCCCACATTGACACCCCTTAACCCCACCCCTCTATCTCGGAGCCCCCTCGCAGAACCAGTAACCCGCACTGCGCCCACTCCGATCTCCCCAATCCCCTCCAAATCCCTCGCCGGAACCCTAGCCCCGCGCCGCCGCCATGCCTCCGCGCCGCTCTAAGGGAGGGGGCGGGGGCAAACCCGACCCCGAAGCCACCGACGCCGAGCCCGTGGAGACCGCGGTCGACGCCATGTCCGAAGACGAGGCCGACGACGACAACTCCAAGGAGGAGTCCGCTGAGAGCGGAGCTGAGGATACGGACGGCGAGGACTCCAAGGAGGAAGCCGCCGAGACCAAGGCCGAGGAGATGGATACGGAGCATCAAGAGGAAGCCGCCGAGACCAAGGCCGAGGAGACAGTCGCCGAACCTGAAGCCAATGGTGCAGATGCGGAGACCAAAGTCGAGGCGGCGGATGCCAAGGTCGAAGAGGAAGCCGCCGCCGAGAGCGACTCTGAGCGCGAGGCAGATGCCGGGAAGGCCGATCCAGAAGCGGAAGCAGAGGAAACCGACGGCGAGAATGACGAGCAAGCCGCTCGGGCCGACGGTGAGAGTGGAGAGGAAGCTGCTGGGACTGGCGGCGATGATGAAGAAGAAGCCGCCGTCACAGACGGCGACAACGCCGCTGAGGTTCGTGGCGAGAACGTAGATGCGGATTCTGAAGCCGAAGGTGAGGGTACTGATGCCGAGCCTGATGCTCGCGAGGAATCTCCCCCTCCCTCCCCTCCAGCCCGTGGCCGCCGCCGCAAGCGAGTGGTCAAACCCGACCCGCCTACTGAGGATGACGAGGAAGAGGAGACCCCTCTGCCCCCACGTCGGCGCCGACGTCGCAAAGCAGGAGAACGTGGCGACTCTCCACCGCCACTGCCGGACAACCTCCGGTGCCGCAGAAGTGATGGTAAGAAGTGGCGCTGCTCAGCTCGTGCACTCCCCACTGTCAGCTTTTGCGAGTATCACTATGCCAAGGCTAGCAAGGGCAAGAAACCACCAGCCGATGGGGAGGTCCTTGCTGTGGCTCTCCAACGGCAGAAGAAGAACAAGAGAAAGGGAAGAAGGCGCTTAAATCTGGCGCCAGAATCACCAAAGGCCACAAGGGATCTCCCGAATGGATTGATGACAATCTCACCCGGGAGCAGTGGGGCGGTAGGCTCTCCTGTGACAACAAAGGTTGGAGTGGATATTCCTGCACCACTTCGGCGGTGCTACCGTTCCAAGAATGCTGAGCCAGTGCCTGTTGGCCCTGTGAAGGTCACCTAGCTAATCATTCTATATTCTTGACTGATAGTTTGATTTACATTGTGTAATTTTGTGCTGAACCTGTTCTTATTGCTGATTTTTGTGTGGATCTAGGTCGTTCCTCATGCAATGAGTAAAGCAAAGGCAGCACAGATGTCATGCCACCGTTGTGGGTTGAAGAAGGTTGCACGCGTTGTCAAGTGCAAGAACTGTGAAAACAAGTACTTCTGCAACAGCTGCATCAATAAATGGTTAGCTTTTCATCCTTTGTCAGTGTTTTTATTTGCCTGCTTAGTTGCCTTGCCTTGCTGAATTAACGTAGTTGCAAACATTTGCTTGAGTAAGCTCCCATTTTTACTCAAATCCTGAATTGCAGTAATGCACTGTAGACTATTGTGATATGATCTGCATGATAAAAAACGCTCATATTTGGTTTTGTTCTGTGAAATATCAGATATTGTTTGGGCTGCAGCTGATTAATGTATCCTTCGGATATTTGATTAGTAGTGTCAACAGCAATAAAATGAAATATGCTTTTATTTTGATATAGCTTGGAGCTTTCGTTTCTTAGTTCTCACATTTGTGATAGTACTGTGAGGATTTAACTTGGAATTTCTCATTTGCTCTTTATGACCTTTTTTTTTGAATTTTTTTTTGGATAAATAGTTGTAGTTTTAGATACTACATTTGTACTTTTAAAGGGCGAGTTTTGTACCCCACGTAAAGAGTTTTGCAGTTTGTTCCTACCATTTTGTATTTCTCTTATTTTATTTGCAAAGTTGGTTATCTGGGTAAAAAGCTATTTACTTTTTGTGGTCAACAAATCCAATGAGCTGAAATCGCCGCTGAGTTTTATAGCGCTCCAGTAAGGTTGCACACATGCTTGTTTTCTGACCTTAGGAGTTAGGACTTCCAGTTGGCCCTTACTCGATCTCAGTCTATGGGTTGTATATATGCTCAGAACATTTTTTGATGTTTGATCAATTGCATTTCTAGATCGATGCAGCATTTATTTTATGTATCTGTGTAAGAATTGTCTACCATAATTTATTTTAAGAATTAAGTGTTATTCTGTTTGATGAAGGAACGATAGAGAATTTCTCTTAAAAAGCTGCTTACTTGCTGAAAGTTCTAGAATGACTGAGAACCAGTGTTGTGCTAGGCTGCATTGAATCTGAATGCATAGTTTGAACTAATTTGATTCAGTTGCTCATGTGCTATGTGTACACTGTAGGTATTCTGGGATGTCCAGGAATGATATAAAGATCCAATGCCCGGTTTGCCGTGGCTGCTGTGATTGCAAAAAATGCACCCTTGGTCAGACCAAGGGAGGTATGCAGAAGGTTGGTTTTTTACTATATCCACTTGTTGTTTGTTCAATTAAGTATGCATGTTTATGTTTTGAATCTTCAGGAATCACCAGCTGGTCAAGGGAAACTAATCAGGATCAAAATCTGCAATCACCAATTTTACAAGCTTTTACCATTGAAACTTGACCAGGAACAGCTTGATGAATTGGAAATAGAAGCTAAAATACAAGGTTTGTTAGTAGTGCAATTCTTTCTTAGCAAGTATTGCATGTTCATTACTAATGAATTGTCCTACCTTTAATTAGGAACAAAATTATCCAATATCCGCGTCCAGGTAGCTGAAGACGACCAGAGCGGGTCACTTTACTGGTAAGCTCTTACATATGAGCTAGTAGTTTGAATGCCACTCTGAATAAATTCTGTCCTCTGCTTACATTTATCATTTATATACATTTAATACTTTGCTCTTGAAATATATGAATAGTTACATGTTTCTATGGTCATCTGTATGTTCTATAGCCTTAGGCCTCCTTTTGGTTCATAGGATAGTAGGAATATCATGGGAATATGAAAATCATAGGAAGTGAGATGACATGTATCTCAATTCCTATAGGGAAAGAGATGTCATTTGATTCATAGGACAGGAACTTTTCCATTAGGTCTAGGTTAAGGCCTCCTTCGATTTGTAGGAATTTATAGGACAGGGTTTTTATAGAAAAATTTCCTTTAGAGCCATTTGGTTTGTAGGAATAGAATCCTGTTCCTATAAAGGAATTATTCCTGTCCTCCATGTTTCAAAGGAAAATAAACATTAGGTAGACTCAATGGAAAAAATCCATATGATGTGAACCAAAGGACATCTCTTTTCCTATAGCTATTCATAGGATTTGAGATGCATGACATCTTATTTCCTACAAGTTTCCTATTCCTGTGATATTTCTATCCTATGAACCAAAAGAGGCCTAATGTTTTCTTCCTTTGAAATGTGAAGGATTTGTTCCTATGCTACATAGGAATAGGAATCCATTCCTACAAACCAAAGGGCCCCAAAGGATTTTTTCCTAGAAAATTCCTATCCTTTAAAATTCATACAATATTCCTGTAAACCAAAGGAGGCTGTACTAACTTGTGTTTTTGTTGCTGTAATTTTTTTACCTATTCATGTAAGTTGGTGGTGAATGTCAGTTTGGGGCACACCTCTCCCTTCCTGGCCTCTCTCTGCCCAAGTGCAGTGTTTCTTCTCTAAAAGTTCAGACCTGGCAGGCATTGTTTATAAAGCGGCCCGCCTTGGATGCTTAGGCGCAAGGCCCCCTGGCAGCGCATTACAATTATGCCCACTTTGGGCGCTTAGGTGTCCGCCTTAGGCGTCGCTTAGGCGTCAGGGTGGTTGGTGCTAGCCTTGGGCCGCCTTACTGTCTTATAAACAATGCCGGCAGGTGGACCAAATAACGTCGTAAGCATGATTTTTTTTCCTTGGTAGTTTATGCAATGATAATATCTAATACTCCCTCTGATACATATTACTTGTCGCCCGAACTGATGTATCTAGCAGTGAAATACGTCTAGATACATCTGTTTGCAAGTAATATGGATCGGAGGTTAGATACATCCGTTTGAGCGACAAGTAATATGGATCAGAGGGAGTAAAATGTAAGGGCTGATATGAATAATAATTGGCCTAAAAGGACAATATTTGCTGTCTTAAGCATTAATATGTTATTGGAAAAAGTAGCAACACATAGCTTACCTTGTGTATGGCTAATGGATTGTCCTGTTAGCCCTTTTTTTGTTAG
>NC_041383.1:248220915-248232260 GCF_002162155.2 Triticum dicoccoides | reverse complement strand
CATCTTAAAGAGAAAAACCTTAGCTGTTTTGTGTTTTATAGCTTTGGCTTGTTTGTATGGCTAACAACCACATAAAGTTTCTTCTTATATATCTTGTTCCTTTATTTTCTCAACAAATCAAAGTACCTCTTGTAGTTATGAAAAAAAACTTCTTTTTACTGTATGCAATGATCATGTAATATTTAATAAAATATAAGGATTGAGATGAATAATATTACCTAAAGAATATATTTTTTGCTGCAGTCCGTTACGTTGTTCTGATGGCTTACCTTTTTGAACTGTTTGATAAGTTATGGTGTGCTCTGCTTTGCCTTTCACATTCAAGGATCTTTAAGAGAAATCTTTATTGTTTTGTATTTTGTACTTTTGGCTTGTTTCTATGTATTCCAGTATGCCTCTTTTATATGGAGTACTATGCAGCTTTTTAGTTTGTTTCTTAATATTTGCTGTTATTGTATGCATTTTCTCATCTGATCCGAGATTTTTTTGTGTAATAGTAATAACTGTAAGCTGTCCGTACACCAAGTCTTGAGAAGCTGCCCAAGATGCCCTTTTAAGCTTTGCCTAAGTTGCTGTCAGAAGATACGCGAAGGGAATATGTCAGGCAGCACCCCTGAAGATAAATTTACACAGCGACTTTTGCAGCAAGAGTCAGCTCATGAGGATGGTAGCATAAGTTGCCCTTCCATTGAGTTGGGTGGCTGTGGCGACTCTCTGCTAAACTTGATATATGCAACTCCGTCCGATGACCGGTCGGAGGAACTCAGCTCAGGAGACGAGTTAGATGCTCCAGGCAATGACTCTGGAGTTAAAGATGCACAAGTTCATTCCTCGCCTTTAGCAGAGAGTAATGGCAGCCTTGCCAGATTATCCGGTGGTCAGCAGGAATCCATGTCCACATAATCTCTGGTGATTTTGCAGCAGATACCCACCCATGCATCTTTGGGGTGCGAGATGGGATATGGTCTGAAGTGGGTAGAGGTTAGAGTGGCTTGTTTAGTGTGATTATCGGCTGATTTTAGGTCTGTGACCTACCTGGGGATATTCTCGAGTAATTGTTTGGTGTTGTTCATCTTTGATTTAGACATTATGTTTGTTGTCAGTGTAAATAGGGTATGACTATTTATCATCCATGAGTCGGAAGCTTGTATCGGTTCGGTCGTACTGTGGTTAATTTGGAAAACTGTCTGTACTCTATCGGCTATTGCAGTGTTCCAGAAAGTGAGGGATTCTATTGGATTAGTCGTCTGAAATAAAAGTGACTCTTGGGTAGTTACATTGAATTGGATCTGTATATCCTGATTTCCGGTCCTGTTATTGATATGTAGCATCCCCATATTCATGTTTCGTGATTCCTCCAGCTCAGCAAAAATGAATTGCTGTGCAGCTGGGGTAATCGCAAGGCCGCCATGGTGCTACCCACACCCGCTAGGTATTGCAAATGTTGTTCATATAGAGTGGGATTGTGGAAATTGCTGTTGGAGTTTGGCTTCAGGAATAAAAATTAACTTTTCAATTTTTAAAATTTCTGAAAAATGCGTATACACAATGCACTACACTACGTACATATCAATGGCAGGGCACGCGAATGATCGGCCGTGTCCACAGCTTAACTTATCAAGTCGCTGTGGACTTACTAGCGCGAGACCCGGTGGAAACCAGCACAGAAGGGGGTGGACTGAAATGAACTCGGATGGAGCGTTTTGCTCATCGACGAGACTGGGAGGAGCAAGCGGTGTAGCACAAGATGATGCGGGGACTTGTACAAAGGGAAGATGTGCAAAATATTTTTTTCAAAACGAAGGCAAAAGATTTGCCTCATCGATTAATTAAGTAAAAGAGAGTTGCCCAGTTAATTATTAAAAAACCGGACAAAAACCGATACAAACCTACCGCACGAGGACTACTACGTGACATGCAACCCCATAAGCACACGATCAGCCCAACAATCATACCCAACACGAAATAACCACCAACCTCCACATAGCTACATCGCAAAGAAACCCCCAACAGTACCTCAGTCGAAGACCACGAGCACCACCAAAACCACGGAGACAAGCCAGGCCATAAGGAGAACCGAAGAAACTGATGAGCATCTATCAAGCAGCCGCAGACGCCTTTCCTGCGGCGCCATTCTTCTTACTTTTGCTCTTGATGAGAGCCTCCTCCACAATCGCCTTGCCAGATCCAGGGCAGCCTGCCTCCAAATGCTTAGCAAGCTGTGAAGCTCTAACTCGAAGAGAATCTCATTGACCTTGTCACGCATAGACACCACCTTCCCAACGATCACGTGTGAGTGGGTGATCGCAACATCGGAACCTCCACGATCCACAAAGGCGAGCAACTGGCTGGGCTCCAAAGGGTCAGGCACCAACATACCGACCGCCTCAACATCACCAGCCACAGAAACCACCGACACGACAACATCACCCACGGGAACCACTGACACGATTGACTCAGGCACCTCCAGTTGCTCACATGACAGGGGCAAAACATGCCCATCACACAAGGTTCACACAAGGTCACGGATGAGTCCACCTTCAAGCGCTCCACAAACAAAGGCGGATGTGTAAAATATGAAGACACCCCTGATTTGCTCATATAGCTGAATTGTTGGCATGCCGGGTTGCAATGTTGATGGCAATGGAACATAACACTTATACGCCGGAGGGAGTAGTACACAGTGCTAGAAACTGATTGCTCGGTGATGTACAATGTGTGGCGTGCACAAGATGACCGATCTGCTCTGATTCGTGAGGTGAAATCATATCTCACAGACTTCCAAGGATTCGGAGTTTTGTTTGCTAGAAGAAGTGCAAATGTCGTGGCTCACTTATGTGCTAGGGAAGCGCTTAGCTTATCTGATTGCCTCATTATGTTAACTAGATGATACCACGCGCGTTGCTGCTGAAACTTTTAACAAATAATTTGATGTTTAAAAACATGAGAAAGCTTATGGAACATAGTATAAGTAGATGTAAAGAATTATGTTTGGAAAAAAGTATTGTTTACCGTAAGAATTTAAAGCAAATTTGATAAAAAAACAAAAATAAGTGTGCTCTTTGTTTTGTTAATTTATTTGACAATACATCAGCAAGGCGAGAGATGAAAACAGCGTTGCGTAGAGACAGTGGAGACATCTCAACCCTTGGCTAAATCTAAAACAACGATTACATAAGTGCATTCATAAACTCGCATAGAAAAATAAAAAGTGAGTTCACTCATAATGTGATTTTCTATTAGAAAAGAAGGCCACATACCGAGTTGGCTCATTCACCACAATATACCCAAATAGCTTTAATTCTTTTTGTTTGTCTTGTCTCGTGCGTAAATCATGCATGCTTCCTCATTAGATGAAGCTCGGTTTCATCTTAAGAAAGTCTGATTAGCTATGTATGCAATGGAGTAAAAATGGGATTAAATGGTTGCCTGGGAATAGTGATTCCTAAAAGGAAAAACTTGATGAGATACCTCTCTGTATGCAATGGAATTAAAAGGTTGCTTGGAACACTGAAGGTTTCAAAGGAATGAAAGCATCTAACGCAGTTGGAGCAAAATAGACATGGAGAGAAAAGTGCAAGAAAATGAGAATGCGGAAACACGGTCGTTTGGCTGTTAGAATGAGATGAACGCATTTACAAAACATGAAGTGCAACTGAATGGTTGGACGGGAACTCGTGTTGTATTTCTGGAGTGTATTGGCACATAGGAAAAGAAACCTAGGATGACGCGACTGCTTGAGAGTGCATGAAAAAAATAGTTAATGGTTATTTGTGGTAGACTGCATGCACATGTTGAGTTACACTGCGTTTGGATGTCTCCATTGAGAGCCTCTGAATTGCATTGGATCCAATACCAAATCAACCTTTTGTATTGCAATGGGCTCCAATACCAATACATATGTTTGGATGTACAAAATATTGCAGGTTGGAATTAGACAAGCTAGCAATACCAGTGTTATGTTTGGATGCCATACAATCGAATTGACGGTTTGCCTGAGCTGCGCCATGAATGGAGCCGGCCGAGCAGCAGTGAGGAGCACAGGACGCAGTCGTCCCCGACGGTCAGCCGACCATCCGCGGCCGGGATGGAGCGACGCCGGCGGCGTGATGGTTCAAACTCGTGGAGGTGCAGCCCCTCGTGTATGGGAAACTCCGACGGCCGCGAGATCCAAAGCACAAGACCTCCACGCCGGCGAGCATGAGGGCCAATCGACTAGAAGAGGGGCGGGGGACGACGGGCAGGAAGGACGGCCAGGCGTGGATAAGGACGGCGGGGCATGGCAGCCGGGGAGGAGGGCGGGGCCAGCCGGGGAGGAGGCACCTGTGCCGCCGTCGGACTCCATGGCGGGGAGTGGCTCAAGGGGACGGCGAGCAGGAGCTGGAGAGGAGGGGAGGAAGGCACCTGCGCCGCCGCCGGACTCCATGGTGGTGGCCACCGCCGCCGGCCTCTGCTAGGTCGTGCGGTCAGCCTATCCTACCCCCTTCCTTTTTCTTGTCGCTTGCGGGCAGGCTGATTTCAGCGCGATTCAGAGCAGGAGGGCTCCGTATCGTGGGCAGGCACTTCACGTGGGATGTAATTCAGCCTGCGTTTTCGTTTCATTACAGCCTGCCAATTCGCTGTGCAACCAAACACATGAATTGAAAGATCACAATATCAATTCGGATTCCAAGCCTCCAATGGGAACATCCAAACGCAGCGTTAGTGAAAGCATGTGCATACAGAGTTAGTATGAAAGCATTTACATGACGGACCTAACGACTTGATGATGTGGATAGCTTGCATGTTAAAATAAATAAGATAGCGGGATGAATCTCTTAGGTATATAGGATTCCTGGTTATTTGATTGATTGACATTTTAATTGACAAATAAACTGCCATGAGGGCGGTTCTTAAAAGAACTTTTACCATGACACCTTTCTAAACCCTAACATGGTGTTGGGTATAAAAATGTGCTTCTATAAATCTTCGTTAGTTATGGTGGAAAGAATTCTTAATACTACTCCTCAAGTTCTACGTAATATCCTCCTTGCGCCAAAGGTGGCCAAATGGGTCGGTCCTGGCTTGCTGGCTCGATAGCCCGCGTACCCGCCGCCCGGCACGTGGCCCAAATATGTGCACGAGTGCCGGCACGACACAACCCGTTTACTTTTTTTCTTTAGATTCTTTTATATATTATTTTTTGAGACAATAGATTCTTTTATATATTAGCCCCCAAAACAGCCTAAATAGGCCCAAAATCAAGGAGACTGGTGGACTAAATGTGTCGGTGGGCCGGCTCGTTTCCTTGTTGTACCGTGCCTGGCCCAGAGAGCACCAGATATTTTCCCGTGCCTGGGTTGGCCGTGCCGTGCCTGGCCCGTTTTGTCCGGGCCGGGCCGGGCCGGCCCATCTGGCCGAGTCTGCTTCGCCCTATCCTTTCCATCCACCCTTGCGACCTTCTCTTCTGCCTCTGCGTCTTCTTCTCTTCTCCCAATCCAATCCTCCTTGTAGAATCTTCCACCGGCGTCCGGGTAAGATGAACGGCCTCCTCGTGTCGCCGTGCACAAGGCCGCCCCTGCTCCGCCCCTTCCCAAGCCCGGCCACCCGTCTCCTACCCGCCAGAACCCTAGTTCTCCGGCCGCTCCGTCTCCCCCGTGGCGTCTGTGCGTCCCCTCCACCCCCGCGTGCCGCCGCCGCCGCCGCGTCTGCTGTGGGCGGGCTTCTGGCGCCGCTCGAGGTTGGCCTGCGTAGCATCAACCTCGCGCCGCTGCGGCCGCCGGTTGCGGCGGCCATGTCGGCGGCCGTGCGGTGGCTGGGGGTCTACCGGGAGGTTCTGCTTGTCGGGGTGCTCTTCTCCTGGTTTCCCAACATCCCCTGGGACCGCCAACCCTTCTCCGCCCTGCGAGACCTCTGCGACCCTTTTCTCGCCCTCTGCCGCGAGGTCGTGCCGCCCGTCTTCGGCCGCAAGCTCGATCTCAGCCCGCTCGTCGCCTTCATGGCCATAGACATCCTCATCATGATCCTTCGCCCACAGCCACGCATGTGATGGTACGTACGTCTTCTTATTTCGCTGCTATGATGCTTCTGCGTGCTCATGAGTGTAACAATTGTGTTGTAGATATAATTTAGGATTTTGGCATCGATATGCTGTGCAGTAATAGCGGGTTGGAATTTGGAATTAGCAATAATATTATTGGACCGATCGGTGGTCCACTAGAATTGAATCAACGGATGGTGAATTCATTATCCACTAACTTCTCATATTTTGTTTATCTAAATACGTCATTTTTTGCCTAATTGTCATTCACCATTCATTACGTTGATTTGTTAAACATCACAGTATATGTTCAGTACAACTCTTTAAATATGATTTAGCATCATTGTAGTATGATCCGGAGTTCCAAAGTACTCCCCAAGTCCCCATTTTTGCCAAGAGGTCCTGGATTCGACGCGGCCTCTCTGGATTGCACCGTGCAGGACTCCACCTAGTGTGGGAGCTTCTAGCACTGGGTCTGTCCTCCTATGATCCAAACTTCCAAAGTAGTTAATACTAGAAGCATACGCCCGCCTTGCGGCGCCGTTTTCTCTAACCATTAGACAGTGATGATGGCATGACGTTTATATTTGGACAAAAATTCGTTGAACTGGACATAAATAAAAGGCTGCATGAAGCCAATTCCAAATTCCAAATGACAATGCAGGGAAAAATAAAAGTCCGATCTGTTTATCTAAGCTATCCTAATTGATTTCAATCATTGAAACACTATCCTGATCTGTTGCCTTATTCGGAATAGGGGATTACAGTGGAGTTCTTCTCCATGTTCTACTTGCAAATTTGTGTCTTCCTGAAACATTAAAAAATAAGAAATAAGCAAAGCCGCTATGAAGTCAAATACTTTGAAATGTACAATTAAGTGTTGTTGAAAGTGAAGAAGGAAATGCAGAGTTTAGAGTAATATATATATTTATTCAGCCAACTACATGCAAATCTCATAGATCACAAATAGGAGCATTTTTTCCTACAACTAAAGTTCAGCATCATAAATACTGAAGGCTGAAACCTGCACAAAACACATTTAGTAATAATACCACAAGTTACCGACTGAAGCTGCAAGTTGGGCTGCAATATTCACTATAAATAGCTTATTTGCACAACGACTCTGGGACTTCTTTACCAATGCTCAGTAGCAAGCGATGCTACAATCTAGTCAAAACTTAGGTAGTTGAAGTGTAACAGGGGACAAAATGAAATTTCATCTCCTCAACCTTAACAACAACAACAACAACAAAGCCTTTAGTCCCAAACAAGTTGGGGTAGGCTAGAGGTGGAACCCATAATATCTCGCAACCAACTCATCTCCTCAACCTTGAGCTAATATTTTTGTAACACATTTTTTCTAGAAAATTCAGTACAGTAGTTACAATGACTAAAACAAGCATCATTTGAATTTCACAGTTTTTCTCCAAACTGATGCCAAAAAAAGTAAAACCAATATCTACTCTCTGGGAATACATATCAGAATATATAACATGAAGAATTTGATCTTATGACTTTAAGTATTATTTCATAGTGATATCTCATCAAGATATGCTAATATGTTTGGATCTTCGTTAATAAATCTCCAAGAAATTAAAGCTGGATGCCTGGATGCAAACCTATTTCCAGGTCAAGTGGAGGGAATGACGGGTAGAGGAAGCATTATTGTAATATGCTGTTGCCAGTTCCTGCAAGTAAAACCAATCCTAAGTAGATATATTCTTATTCCTATATAAACAGCAAAATTTACAGATACTTGTGCACTTGCAATCGACCCAGACCAATGCCTCGGTAAAGTGTAAAATAGTCGGTTCTCACTAAATGACGAGTCACCTTGACAGTTAATGTCCTAAATAAAAGTTACTTCTGAAAGCACTGTCAATTAGCAACAGAACATATGTTCTAGAATGGCAATCCGTCCTTTATATAATCTTGAGAGGAGTTATTTTGTTAGAACACCTTTATTTTTTGTTAACATCCTGCAAAAAAAAGGTACTCCCGCTGTCCCTAAATATAAGACGTTTTTGCTGGTCGAATTGAACAGAAAAAACGTCTTATATTTAGGGACAGAGGTAGTAGTTGTTAACAGAAGTTTCTTCTACAACAAGTAGATTCTCAGTATAAAGCTCTGTTCTCTATTCCAAACGGTGGAATATACTGGAACATGTGTAACACATCTTTTTTTGATAGAAATGCTCTTTTACTGAGTGTAGCCCAGCTCAAAGGCAAAAATCTGATCATCTACTTAACGATGTCACTCATGCTTATGACCTTCTCGCACGAAATTAAATACTTCGATTACCTGATTCCGACATCTGCAGTAGCTGAAGAAAACCTGCGTATCTTCATGCAAGAGATCCTGTTGGTTCCCTATTGTGGCTTGCCTCCAGATCTAACCGAGAGTTATCCATTGAAAATTGTAATTATATATGTTTGAAATAGAAAAGGTTAAAAATGTAACAACAAACTACCGTGTCGCATGAAAAACACGAATTTCCAGTTCTTGGCTTTCATAATGTGACAGCCACAAACTTGATAGATTGCACTGATACGGACTATGTTTTCAAGGCGCCCAGGCGCTTTAAGGCGCTGGGGGGGCGCCTCAACGCCTAGGCGCTCAAAGCGCGAGGCGAGGCGACGCCTTAGACACTTATTATTAGGCGGTAGGGGTACTAATATGGGGGAGGAGCTTGGCTGGAGAGGGGGAGGACCGGCGGAGATGGATCTTGGCCGGAGAGGGGAAGGGCCTGTGGAGGAGGAGCTTGGCCGGACAGGGGGAGGCCGGCGGAGGAGTAGCGGATCTGGGCCGGCGGCGTGAGAGGAGAGAGCTCCTCTCTCTTTTCCCCTCGATTTGGAGTCACGGGTGTGTTCCCCTCTCTCTCCTGCCTCTGTTTACCCCCTCTCTCCCGCCCAATTTCTCTTCCCTCCCGCCAATTCCTCTTTCTGGCGCGCGCCAGCTGCTGGTTCCCGCTCAACCTGCCCACGCATGTCCAGGGCGTCCAAAATCAACTAAAGCGGCGCCTTATCCGCCTAGGCGACGCCTTGGACGCCTCAACAGCAGAAGGCGGACGCCTTAGACAGAAAACTAAGGCGACGACGACGCCTTGACGTCCCCGAGCGCTCTGACGCCTAAGCGTCGCCTAGGCGACGCCTAGGCGACGCCTTGAAAACATAGGATACGGATACGCATATCGGTATCAGGGTGATACGGATACGTAAATACGTCATTTCTGAAAAGTGCCAATACAGGGATACGGTCGACTTTTTTTGAAAACAATATAAAAAATGCTATAAATAAGCATTAAGCTATTTAGCATATATTTAGTCAGTGCAGTCCATTATCTTCTATCTTATCCATGATTTCCAACAAAAGCAAGAACCAACAGCCAACGGGTTCACCAAACATGAAAGTTCAGTTAGAGAGAAAGGGAGGAGGAGGAGGAAATCAGCAGCCTTCCATTAGATAGAATTCTACAGGATAGTGGGGGGAAGGGGAGCGAGAGCACCAGGGAAAGGCGCCCACCAGCGGCACTACTAGAGCCTGAGAGGTTTCGGGGACGTATTGGGAGAGAATCAGTATCGGATATGGTATCCGATACGGGTACGCTGGTTGCTGGAAGTATCGGTGTTTTCTTGCCCAATGCTCCAAAGAAGTATTGCCAAACATCAGTACAAAAGGAGACTATTATTAATCCCTTCTCTATACACAGATGTCATTATTTTTCCAGTTCATGGCTTCTTGCCACCACAATACTACTCGAAGAGCAGCAGTATACATAATGCAGTACAACTCAAAGAGCAGGAGGGGAAGGTCCATGGGAGGCGGAGATGGTCAAGGAGAGGAGTCATTACCTTGGTTCAGCAATACCACCGCCAGTGGCACTGAGGTCATGCATTGGTGCATGTCGCCGTAGGTGTAGGAGCTCGAGTGTTGAGTCCGAGCCCTAGAGTCAGCCGAGAAGACCCCCCTGCCACACATGCTCTTTAGAATGAAAATCCTATGGCAAGATAAATACAGATGCAATCTACTACTTCTAGAGGACACAAAAAGTATATGAAGATTAACTCCTTCGGCAGCATATAGAAATTCCATGAGCTCACCACAAATCCATGACTTGTCTGACCAAATATGTACAGGCCTCCAAATAGCCCATGATTTTGCTCGGAATTAAAGATCTACTTTTCTGAAATTAGCCTGGGAGAAAACAATAGAACCAGACAGAGAAATGGAAAGGAGAGAGCCGAGTAGGTGGGGTGAGGGAAGGGGATGCGGACCATGGTGGGCTTGAGGAAGGCAGCCGAGTCTGAAAGTGGCTGGACATCCCTGTCCAGCGCTGCCACAACATGTCCTGTCGGCGGCACGACACACGTGTGAGGGCCTTGGCGGAGCCAGGGAGGAGATGCGCGGTGGCGGCCGGAGCTGGGTGGGCGGCGATCGGTAGGCGGATGGAACCCTAACGACGGGAGAAGAGAGATATTGGGAGGGTGGCTCGCGAGCTCATCGGTGTGCAAAGTCAACGTAGCTGATCTGAACAAACCGACTATTGGGTGGCCAGACGTCGGTTGCGACTTGCGAGCATGATCTTTCCCTAACAAACATGGTGCACTTCCGGAAAAAAACGCTTGAGCGCTCCCAGGGCACCAACTCCCGGGTGCTTAGAAACTGTACTGATGTTGCATTGCAGACAATGTAGTTGAATATGTTAGGTTAATTAAGAATTAAAGATTGTTGAAGCTATACATGAATTGAATTGAGAATAATGTATAACTGGATGTTTTTTAAACTTTTTTATCAGAAAAGCTTAGTGTGACATGTGCATGATGCTTTTGTCCATTAGTTGTGAATTGAAGGGGGGTTGTGTCTTGCCATGTCTCTTTTTTATTCTAATACCATCGATTCATCTAAACTTTCCTCGGGCCGGTCATGCAGAAGTCCAGGGTAGGAATATCAAGCTCAACTTCAAGCCCGAGCCTGGCCCGACAGCCCAAGCCTGTAAGCCCGATAACAAACAGATTTATCGCATTCTAGACATAGATATTCTCCATTTTGCAATTTAAAATAACATGCACCTGTTCGAGACACAAATACGATTCAGTGCTCAACACATCAAGGATGCCCTTACATCACACATCAAGCACGCACAAATCACGCAGCAAGCACACACAACAACCACACGCTGACATCATAGATCAGGTATGGATCGACATCACGCACATCTAACGGCAAGCGCACATCAAGCACGTGGCTTCAATCAACGTTTATGGCTACAACTTGTGCTTTTGTCCACGTCCCTGTTGCTGAAGAGGTGGGGAGGTGCTGGACGGC
>NC_041383.1:248194700-248220599 GCF_002162155.2 Triticum dicoccoides | reverse complement strand
GAAAAAAGGAGATGTCCTGGGTGCTGGAGATGGGCCGTGGACATTGCCTTGCAGCGCCCGAGACGGGCGAATGCGTGGATGACGCCTCACCGCGCCAGAGATGGGCTATGACTCCCTGTATGCCACACTCCTCCATGTTGGAGATGACGATGGCTTGGACGCCGTCTCGCTTTGTCGGAGATGGGCGGCCTTGGCGCTGCAACGCTCTGTGTGGTTGCCTGATTGGCTGGCTAGGGTTACAGGAATGGGGAAAGAGACGCGATAGCCTATTTATTACCTGGGGTATTTCAGGTCTGTCAGGGTTATTTTTGGGCTCAAAATCAAAGCCTGATCCCGGCCTGGATTGACTTTCGGGCTGCAGATTGAGGCCCGAGCCTGACATGGCCCGACCTGTTTTCATTGGGCTGGGCCGCCCTTGCCTAGATTTAGGTTCATCCATTATTTGGAACCTGTATAAATGCAATTATTAGTTATGTCGGACCCAACACGCCGCAGATGCAACGCAAGGCCTTGCAATCCGTCGCGCTCCTTGTGCCTTGGATGGTCTGGAAGCATAGGAACAGCTGCGTCTTCGACAACGCGACGCCCTCCTTAGACACGCTAGTGGATAGGATCTAGGAGGAAGCCTGCTTCTGGACAAAGACCTGGACAAAGACCGGGGCTGCAGGTCTCAGAGCGGTCTTGCCACCCTCATGGATGTCACTGAGTGTTTGTAACCCGATCATCCGATCGTCCGTCCTAGGACGCCTGTAACTGACTACCTACCTTTTCAATGAAAGAAATGCAAAGGTCCTTTGTGTTTTCTCAAAAAAAAAGAGGTTATGTCGGATCCCATCCTGGCTTGTCAATGCTGGATTTTGGAATCAACAAACATGTGCCATGGGAACCGTGTTAAAACAAATACATAAACATGTGCTTAAAACAATTGAAATTAATGGAAAAACAAATTTAAGATTGTTCTTGGTTTACATTTAAAAAAATAAAACCCACCATGTATGTGACATGATATATAAAACGAGAAGAATCTTTTCAATTGAACTTGATGCGACGCCATCTTTTAACAAAAGTGTGAAGCATGAGCTATATCTTTTTCCTCCAAATGTCCAACACATATATTGGCCATGACCACACAATAATTAACAATTTTTTTTAACTTGTGACAGACATGCATGACTTGACTCGCTTGGAAAAAAGACATGCATGACTTGATGAGGTGGCATTGTTTGCATGGATAGATTAATGTAAAAAAGGACCTTATGAGTACATGCATGACATGCCGCACAATTCATTAGACGGGTGTCAATAATTGAGTTGACGTGGAAGCACGGATGCGCAGAGAAATCTAGTAGTGGGGGCTAGCTGATATAGAAGACTACATTAGGTTCAAAATATAATGGAATATTCACATGAACATCATTTGTGATTTCATTCATTGAATTACCAATTTCAAATTTTTTGGAAGTACATTGCTGTCGGTATTTGTTTTTCCTTGAGGAACCATATTTGTTTTTTCCTTGAGATATCCCATGGTGTATGCTCTTTGCGGATGATGTGATGCTAGTCGATGATAGTCGGACGGGGTCAGTAGGAAGTTTGAGCTATGGAGACAAACCTTGGAATTGGAAGGTTTTAGACTTAGTAGAACTAAAACCGAGTACATGTGGTGCTGTTTCAGTACTACTAGGTACAGGGAGGAGGTTAGCCTTGATGGGCAGGTGGTTCCTCAAGAGGATATCTTTCGATATTTGGGGTCAATGTTGCAGAAATATGGGGATATGATGAAGATGTGAACCATCGAATCAAAGCTGGATGGATGAAGTGGCGCCAAGCTTCTGGCGTTTTCTGTGACAAGAGAGTGCCACAAAAGCTAAAAGGCAGGTTCTATAAGACGGCGATTCGACCCGCAATGTTGTATGGCGATGAGCGTTGGCCGACTAAAAGGCGACATGTTCAACAGTTAGGTGTGTCGGAGATCCGCATGGTGAGATGAATGTGTGGCCACACAGGGAAGGACCGGGTCCGAAATGATGATATACGAGATAGGGTTGGGGTAGCACCGATTGAAGAGAAGCTTGTCCAACATCGACTGAGATGGTTTGGGCATATTCAGCGCAAGCCTCCAGAAGCTCCAGTGCATAGCAGACGGCTAAAGCGTGCTGATAATGTCAAGAGAGGTCAGGGTAGACCGAACTTGACATGGGAGGAGAGTCCGTAAAGAGAGATCTGAAGGACTGGAGTATCACCTAAGAACTAGACATATGGACAGGGGTGCGTGGAAGCTTGCTATCCATGTGCCAGAACCATGAGTTGGTTGCGGAATCTTATGGGTTTCACCTCTAGCCTACCCCAACTTGTTTGGGACTAAAGGCTTTGTTGTTGTTGTGGCTTCTTTGCATAGCTGATTTAGGCGAATGAAGGGCACATTGCATAGTTGAACATTCCATCAGTTCTTATATGGATTGTGTTTTAGAATCTTTGTAGTGCATGTTGTTAAACGTTTTTGCTTGTTTATTACTCAACAAGGTATGTAAAATTATCTTCACCAGACACATGAAATTCTTAGGTTTGTTGTTTATAGCACTTCCATATCATACAAATTCTGTTACTAATACTGATATCACACCTAGTTACAGTCTATTCTCATGGGAACGAACAGTGCTAGTTTTGCCTTTGAAGGCTGTAGAAAGTCAATAACATTCCTTGTAGAAGAATGAAGGGATCACTATCATTTCAATTACCATGTTCTTTAGTTTCTACTCCCTCCGTTCCTAAATATAAGTTTTTTTTAGAGATTTCAGTATAGACTACATACGGATGTATATAGACATATTTTAGAGTGTAGATTTACTCATTTTGCCGTATGTAGTCCATATTGGAATCTCTAAAAAGGCTTATACTCCCTCCGTCTGAAAATACTTGTCATCAAAATGGATAAAAAGAGATGTATCTAGAACTAAAATACCTCTAGATACATCCCCTTTCATCCATTTTGACGACAAGTATTTCCGGACGGAGGGAGTATTTAGGAACGGAGGGAGTATATGCTTCTGTTGCACGTTGGTCAGAATATTTTTCCTGAAAGTTTTTGCACAGATTTATTCCCCTGAGAATAATAACTTGCTCAAACACTAATTTGAATTTGCACATTTATATCCCAAGGACGACATAGGTGGTCAAACTGTAAACAAAATATGTTGGAATGAGGGTGGGGTGTCCACATTGACAGGTTGATGTGATTGTGGCTGCACAAATACGATAAATGAGTTCTTTTCTTCAGTATTTGCCTAATAATTTAATGTACTAAACAAAATATAGAGAAGACATAGTTGGTTTGCCCCATGTAATGTAAAAATGTCATGTTTCTTTGTCAGCTAATATTGCTGTCCCAATTTGGTTGAAATATTTTATTTTGTTAAAATAAATTCTTGTTATCATCTGTTTTATGATGCATACGATGTTGCAGGAACTGAAGGATAGTTGTTCGTATGTTCAGTTCTACTATGGGCCCTTTCGTCGTTGCTGGATATTACCAAGAAGCGGTGGTTGAGCGTTGAAGCTTGTAGCTTTAGCAAGGGTAGCACAATTTGAGTTATTTTGAGACGTTTTGTAGGCAAGTGTAGCTTCCTTGATAAAACTTCTGCCACGGGTGGTACTCAGGGCTATACAAGTAGATATGCGCTAGCTACAGTCTTTGTGATTCTGCTCTGTTCCCAGATGGATTCGTCTATGATATGGCAACCCGAATCTGCATGTAGCGATTCAGAGAACTGAATCGAAAGCCGAGTCATTCCTTGACGGTTTGCCAGAGAATCCAAAACTAGCTTAGGCAGGCTCATGCATGTGCATGGTATCTAACTTTTCTGCTTTCTTTTCCTTGCACCATGAGGATTTTATCCCATTTTCTGACTTGACTAAATGTGTTTACCTCCACAGCCACATGTTCTGGTTTGAGTGTTGAGAGATACTCATGATCATTTGGTGCAGCTCTTCTATCATTAGTGAACGGCAGCATTGATTTTCTATGCATATTATATTAGCCATTGCTGTTCTGGGGCTCTCCAATACTGGATCTTTTCATTGAAAATAAATTCCGGATTGTTAGCCTTTGTAGCTTGGAAATTACTCCGGTTGTCCGTGAATAGAAGATGTTTTGGATATTTCTTTCAATATGATCTACATACAGACAGACTGAAATGAAGGAACAAACATGCTAAAACGTGGCAAATTTGACCATTTTGACCTATGGACGAAATCAATTCACGGAATGAACTGACCGTGAAACTATTTCGCAGCCCTAACCTTTTTGTGTAGCGCCCGCCACGACGGCGCCACACCCTACTGTGCAGCGCCTAGCATGGGGGTGTTGCACACCAGTCCACCGTGGCAGCCCCTGGGTCCGCACCCAGCAGTGCAACGCCTCCGTGCTAGGCGCCACACATGTAATGTGCAGCGCCCAGCCCGTAGGCGCCACACTTGTAAAGTGCAGCGTCTAGCGCGTAGGCGCTGCACTGTGACTTATCCAGCCACTTGGCTGGCCCCCCCTCCCCCACCCCCACACCACACACACTCCCACTCTCCTCCTCGAGCTTTGCCCCCTCTCCCACTCTCCCCCCCTCTCAAATCCTCTCCCAAATCTTGCAAATTTGAAGAATTTGTCCGTGGATTTCGAAGTCAAACCCTCCCTCAAGGTAATATTCTCCGATCCCCTTGTTTTGATCCAAGTAAAGTTTCCATTGCTCATTTGTTGCTAGTTTGGGGAAACCCTAGTTTTGTTTGGATCTAGAGATTTGCATGGAAATGTGAGATGTTTGTTTGCCAATTTCTATGGTTAGGCTTTGTTAGTATGCTAGGGTTATTCTTATGGGTGTTTTTATGTTGGTGCTAGGGTTAGGTTTAGGGCTAGGGTTATGGTTATGGTTATGGTTAGGGTTAGGGTTGTTGTTTGATATATATATATTAGGGTTTCTATTCCGTGTTAATCCTTGTATTAGTACTCATGGAAGCAATGTTACCTTGTGTTATTGGAATGCTTATAGGGATGGAAAGAACATGTGTGTTTGTTCATCATGGGGACAAGGACGCCTTTTTGAAAGGCAATGTAGAACCGGACCCGGATGAGGATGACATGGTGTTTGATAGTAGTCCTAGCTATGCGGAGCTCTTGCAACAAGTTAGGGAAGATTTGAATTAGACGGACCCTAGTGATATCATAGAGTTGGAGGGAAGGCATAATGTTGGTTTTGGAATGCACATCCGTTGGAAGACAATGCGTGTCAATTCGGAGCAACGTTGGGTTGCATACAAGGAGACGGTGGCCGAATCACTAGACAAGGCTCTTGAGTTATTTGCAACGAAGAAGGTTGATTCAAGTTTGCATTTGGACTTGAACCGGAACCCCTCCCCTTTGGTTGCTAGTAGCCCCACACCCTTGAAGCGAGATGAAATTGTTGAACCTCTTTTGACCCAAGAAGTGAGGCCAACATTGAGCCCGTTTACAAACAACCAAGATGAAGCTTTGTAAGAGGACAATGATGAGTATGCGGACGATGACAATGAAGTTGATCTCCATGACAACAATGTGGGAGATCTCGACAAATATCACTTGCAAGAGACAATGGACCCTTCCATCCCTTTTTCCCATGCATATGCATCGGACTCGGATGACGATGGTCCCGATGAACAAGTTGATGCGGAGGGGTTCACGGTGAAGGAGGCCGAAGCTTTCGAGAAGGTATTTGGTCGGGATCATCGGACTACATTGTTCAAGGATGTTAGTCTCGCGGATGAAGCCGTGGTAGATGGTGGCCAATGTGTACCTCTTGGGGTTAGGCCAAGCTCTCATTGTGATTTGGGAGACGACAAGAACCGCACTGCTAAAGGTTCTAAGTTCGACACCTTGGATTTGAAGATGTGGCTCGACAACTACTCGGTTACGCATTATCGTCCACATAAGGTGGTGCACTCGGACGTCAAAGTGCGCTACACGGTTGCATGTGCATGTGAAGATGAAATATGTCCATGGATTGTGCGTGCAAGACCATGGAAAGGAGGTCCCACTTGGCACGTAGTGAGTTGTGTGCCAACTCACATGTGCCAAGGCAAAAGGGTGGATGGCAAGATTGTGTCCCAAAACCACAAATAACTCACGTCCGAGTTCATCGCTTACAGACTCTCCAACTCAATATCCACACTTCCAACAATGAGCGTCCAACATGTCATTGACCTTGTGAAAGCCATCTTTCACTACAAGGTGAAGTACGGCAAGGCATGGAAGGCGAAGCAAGCCGCATTTAAGATGTTGTATGGTACTTGGGAGGAAGCATACAACCGAATCCCTAGGTTGTTGTTAGCCATGGACGCGACAAACCCGGGCATGGTTCATGTGGTCGAGCCTCATGGGCACCAAACAACGGTTCATGAAGGAAGGAAAGTTAGAGAATTTGGCCGTGCTTTTTGGGCGTTCGAGCAATGTGTGAGGACTTTCGAACATTGTAGGCCGGTCATCGCAATTGATGGCACATTCTTGACCGGACAATACAAGGGCACCTTGTTGGTTGCGATAGCAAGTGATGCCAATAACCGGTGTTGGGGAACGTAGTAATTTCAAAAAATTTCCTACGCACACGCAAGATCATGGTGATGGCATAGCAACGAGAGGGGAGAGTGTATGTCCACGTACCCTCGTATACCGTAAGCGGAAGCGTTAGCACAACGCGGTTGATGTAGTCGTACGTCTTCACGATCCGACCGATCCAAGCACCGAACGTACGGAGCCTCCGAGTTCAGCACACGTTCAGCTCGATGATGTCCCTCGAACTCCGATCCAGCCGAGTGTCGAGGGAGAGTTCCGTTAGCATGACGGCGTGGTGACGATCTTGATGTTCTACCGGCGTAGGGCTTCTCCTAAGCTTCGCGACGATATGACCAAGGTGGAATATGGTGGAAGGGGGCACCGCACACGGCTAAGGAACGATCCGTAGATCAACTTATGTTTCTATGGGGTGCCCCCCGCCCCCGTATATAAAGGAGCCAGGGGGGAGGAGGCCGCCGGCCTAAGGGGGCGCGCCAAGGGGGGGAGTCCTACTCCCACCGGGAGTAGGACTCCCCTTTTCCAAGTTGGAGTAGGAGAGAAGGGGGAAAGAGGGGAGGAGGGGAAGGAAAGGGGGGGCGCCGCCCCCCTCCCCTTGTCCTATTCGGACTAGGAGGGGGAGGGACGCGCGGCCCCCTCCTTGCTCCTTCCTCTTCTCCCTCTTGGCCCATGTAGGCCCATTAACCCCCCGGGGGGGTTCCGGTAACCTCCCGGTACTCCGGTAAAATGCCGATTTCACCCGGAACCATTCCGATGTCTAAACATAGGCTTTCAATATATCAATCTTTATGTCTCGACCATTCCGAGACTCCTCGTCATGTCCGTGATCACATCCGGGACTCCGAACAAACTTTGGTACATCAAAACTTATAAACTCATAATAAAACTGTCATCGAAACGTTAAGCGTGCGGACCCTACGGGTTCGAGAACTATGTAGACATGACCTAAAACCATTCTCGGTCAATAACCAATAGCGGGACCTGGATGCCCATATTGGTTCCTACATATTCTTCGAAGATCTTTATCGGTCAAACCGCATAACAACATACTTTGTTCCCTTTGTCATCGGTATGTTACTTGCCCGAGATTTGATCGTCGGTATCCAATACCTAGTTCAATCTCGTTACCGGCAAGTCTCTTTACTCGTTCCGTAATACGTCATCTCATAACTAACTCATTAGTTACATGCTTGCAAGGCTTACGTGATGAGTATTACCGAGAGGGCCCAGAGATACCTCTCCGACAATCGGAGTGACAAATCCTAATCTCGAATTATGCCAACCCAACATGTACCTTCGGAAACACCTGTAGAGCACCTTTATAATCACCCAGTTACGTTGTGACGTTTGGTAGCACACAAAGTGTTCTTCCGGTAAACGGGAGTTGCACAATCTCATAGTTGCAGGAACTTTGTATAAGTCATGAAGAAAGCAATAGCAGTATACTAAATGATCAAGTGCTAGGCTAACAGAATGGGTCATGTCAATCACATCATTCTTCTAATGATGTGATCCCACTAATCAAATAACAACACATGTCTATGGTTAGGAAACATAACCATCTTTGATTAATGAGCTAGTCAAGTAGAGGCATACTAGTGACTATAGTTTTGTCTATGTATTCACACATGTATCATGTTTCCGGTTAATACAATTCTAGCATGAATAATAAACATTTATCATGATATGAGGAAATAAATAATAACTTTATTATTGCCTCTAGGGCATATTTCCTTCAGTCTCCCACTTGCACTATAGTCAATAATCTAGATTACATAGTAATGATTCTAACACCCATGGAGTCTTGGTGCTGATCATGTTTTGCTCGTGAGAGTGGCTTAGTCAACAGGTCTGCAACATTCAGATCCGTATGTATCTTGCAAATCTCTATGTCTCCCACTTGGACTTGGTCCCGAATGGAATTGAAGCGTCTCTTGATGTGCTTGGTCCTCTTGTGAAATCTGGATTCCTTTGCTAAAGCAATTGCACCAGTATTGTCACAGAAGATCTTCATTGGTCCCGATGCACTAGGTATGACACCTAGATCGGAAATGAACTCCTTCATCCAGACTCCTTCATTTGCTGCTTCAGAAGCAGCTATGTACTCCGCTTCACATGTAGATCCCGCCACGACGCTTTGTTTAGAACTGCACCAACTTACAGCTCCACCGTTTAATATAAACACGTATCCGGTTTGCGATTTAGAATCGTCCGGATCAGTGTCAAAGCTTGCATCGACGTAACCATTTACGACTAGCTCTTTGTCACCTCCATATACGAGAAACATATCCTTAGTCCTTTTTAGGTATTTCAGGATGTTCTTGACCGCTGTCCAGTGATCCACTCCTGGATTACTTTGGTACCTTCCTGCCAAGCTTATTGCTAAGCATACGTCAGGTCTGGTACACAGCATTGCATACATGATAGAGCCTATGGCTGAAGCATAGGGAACATTTTTCATTTTCTCTCTATCTTCTGCTGTGGTCGGGCATTGAGTTTGACTCAACTTCACACCTTGTAGCACAGGAAAGAATCCTTTCTTTGCCTGATCCATTTTGAACTTTTTCAAAATTTTGTCAAGGTATGTGCTTTGTGAAAGTCCTATTAAGCGTCTTGATCTATCTCTATAGATCTTAATGCCCAATATGTAAGCAGCTTCACCGAGGTCTTTCATTGAAAAACTTTTATTCAAATATCCCTTTATGCTATCCAGAAATTCTATATCATTTCCAATTAATAATATGTCATCAACATATAAAACTAGAAATGCTACAGAGCTCCCACTCACTTTCTTGTAAATACAGGCTTCTCCAAAAGTCTGTATAAAACCATATGCTTTGATCACATTATCAAAGCGTTTATTCCAACTCCGAGATGCTTGCACCAGTCCATAAATGGAACGTTGGAGCTTGCATACTTTGTCAGCACCTTTTGGATCAACAAAACCTTCCGGCTGCATCATATACAACTCTTCTTCTAGAAATCCATTCAAGAATGCAGTTTTGACATCCATTTGCCAAATTTCATAATCATGAAATGCAGCAATAGCCAACATGATTCGGACATACTTAAGCATCGCTACGGGTGAGAAAGTCTCATCGTAGTCAACCCCTTGAACTTGTCGAAAACCTTTTGCAACAAGTCGAGCTTTATAGACAGTAACATTACCATCAGCGTCAGTCTTCTTCTTAAAGATCCATTTATTCTCAATGGCTTGCCGATCATCGGGCAAATCAACCAAAGTCCATACTTTGTTTTCATACATGGATCCCATCTCAGATTTCATGGCCTCTAGCCATTTTGCGGAATCTGGGCTCATCATCGCTTCCTCATAGTTCGTAGGTTCATCATGGTCAAGTAACATGACTTCCAGAATAGGATTACCATACCACTCTGGTGCGGATCTTACTCTGGTAGACCTACGAGGTTCAGCAGAAACTTGATCTGAAGTTTCATGATCAATATCATTAACTTCCTCACTAATTGGTGTAGATGTCACGGGAACCGGTTGTCGTGATGAACTACCTTCCAATAAGGGAGTAGATGCAGTTATCTCATCAAGTTCTACTTTCCTCCCACTCACTTCTTTCGAGAAAAACTCCTTCTCTAGAAAGGATCCATTCTTAGCAACGAATGTCTTGCCTTCGGATCTGTGATAGAAGGTGTACCCAACAGTCTCTTTTGGGTATCCTATGAAGACACATTTCTTCGATTTGGGTTTGAGCTTATTTGGTTGAAGTTTCTTCACATAAGCATCACAGCCCCAAACTTTAAGAAACGACAACTTTGGTTTCTTGCCAAACCACAGTTCATAAGGCGTCGTCTCAACGGATTTTGATGGTGCCCTATTTAACGTGAATGCGTCCGTCTCTAAAGCATAACCCCAAAACGATAGCGGTAAATCGGTAAGAGACATCATAGATCGCACCATATCAAGTAAAGTATGATTACGACGTTCGGACACACCATTTCGTTGTGGTGTTCCAGGTGGCGTGAGTTGCGAAACTATTCCGCATTGTTTCAAATGTAAACCAAACTCGTAACTTAAATATTCTCCTCCACGATCAGAACGTAGAAACTTTATTTTCTTGTTACGATGATTTTCTACTTCACTCTGAAATTCTTTGAACTTTTCAAATGTTTCAGACTTGTGCTTCATTAAGTAGATATATCCATATCTGCTCAAATCATCTGTGAAGGTGAGAAAATAACGATATCCACCACGAGCCTCAACATTCATCGGACCACATACATCTGTATGTATGATTTCCAACAAATCTGTTGCTCTCTCCATAGTTTCGGAGAACGGTGTTTTAGTCATCTTGCCCATGAGGCACGGTTTGCAAGTACCAAGTGATTCATAATCAAGTGATTCCAGAAGTCCATCAGTATGGAGTTTCTTCATGCGTTTTACACCGATATGATCTAAACGGCAGTGCCACAAATAAGTTGCACTATCATTATCAACTCTGCATCTTTTGGCTTCAACATTATGAATATGTGTATAACTACTATCGAGATTCAATAAAAATAGACCACTCTTCAAGGGCGCATGACCATAAAAGATATTACTCATATAAATAGAACAACCATTATTCTCTGATTTAAATGAATAACCGTCTTGCATCAAACAAGATCCAGATATAATGTTCATGCTCAACGCAGGCACCAAATAACAATTATTCAGGTCTAAAACTAATCCCGATGGTAGATGTAGAGGTAGCGTGCCGACTGCGATCACATCGACTTTGGAACCGTTTCCCACGCGCATCGTGACCTCCTCCTTGGCCAGTGCTCGCTTATTCCGTAGTCCCTGTTTCGAGTTGCAAATATTAGCAACAGAACCAGTATCAAATACCCAGGTGCTACTACGAGCTCTAGTTAGGTACACATCAATAACATGTATATCACATATACCTTTGTTCACTTTGCCATCCTTCTTATCCGCCAAATACTTGGGGCAGTTCCGCTTCCAGTGTCCAGTCTGCTTGCAGTAGAAGCACTCAGTTTCAGGCTTAGGTCCAGACTTGGGTTTCTTCTCTTGAGCAGCAACTTGCTTGCCGTTCTTTTTGAAGTTCCCTTCTTCTTCCCTTTGCCCTTCTTCTTGAAACTAGTGGTCTTGTTGACCATCAACACTTGATGCTCCTTCTTGATTTCTACCTCCGCGGCTTTCAGCATCGCGAAGAGCTCGGGAATAGTCTTGTTCATCCCTTGCATATTATAGTTCATCACGAAGCTCTTGTAGCTTGGTGGCAGTGATTGAAGAATTCTGTCAATGACACTATCATCAGGAAGATTAATTCCTAGTTGAATCAAGTGATTGTTATACCCAGACATTCTGAGTATATGTTCACTGACAGAACTATTCTCCTCCATCTTGCAGCTATAGAACTTATTGGAGACTTCATATCTCTCAATCCGGGCATTTGCTTGAAATATTAACTTCAACTCCTGGAACATCTCATATGCTCCATGACGTTCAAAACGTCGTTGAAGACCCGTTCTAAGCCGTAAAGCATGGCACACTGAACTATAGAGTAGTCATCAGCTTTGCTCTGCCAGACGTTCTTAACGTCGTCAGTTGCATCAGCAGCAGGCCTGGCACCCAGCGGTGCTTCCA
Source organism: Triticum dicoccoides (assembly GCF_002162155.2). NCBI lineage: Eukaryota > Viridiplantae > Streptophyta > Magnoliopsida > Poales > Poaceae > Triticum > Triticum dicoccoides. The sequence goes on along the minus strand of NC_041383.1, from coordinate 248,208,390 downwards.
GGACGTAACTCTTCTGTGCAGCAATGAGGATAATCCTCAGGTTACGGACCCAGTCCGTGTAATTGCTACCATCATCTTTCAATTTTGCTTTCTCAAGGAACGCATTAAAATTCAACGGAACAACAGCACGAGCCATCTATCTACAAACAAACATAGACAAGCAAGATACTATCAGGTACTAAGTTCATGATAAATTTTAGTTCAATTAATCATATTACTTAAGAACTCCCACTTAGACAGACATCTCTCTAGTCATCTAAGTGATCACGTGATCCAAATCAACTAAACCATAACCGATCATCACGTGAGATGGAGTAGTTTTCAATGGTGAACATCATTATGTTGATCATATCTACTATATGATTCACGCTCGACCTTTCGGTCTCCGTGTTCCGAGGCCATATCTGCATATGCTAGGCTCGTCAAGTTTAACCTGAGTATTCTGCGTGTGCAAAACTGGCTTGCACCCGTTGTAGATGGACGTAGAGCTTATCACACCTGATCATCACGTGGTGTCTCGGCACGACGAACTTTGGCAACGGTGCATACTCAGGGAGAACACTACTTGATAATTTTAGTGAGAGATCATCTTAAAATGCTACCGTCAATCAAAGCAAGATAAGATGCATAAAGGATAAACATCACATGCAATCAATATAAGTGATATGATATGGCCATCATCATCTTGTGCTTGTGATCTCCATCTTCGAAGCACCGTCGTGATCACTATCGTCACCGGCGCGACACCTTGATCTCCATCGTAGCATCGTTGTCGTTTACGCCATCTATTGCTTGTACGACTATCGCTACCGCTTAGTGATAAAGTAAAGCAATTACAGGGCGTTTGCATTTCATACAATAAAGCGACAACCATATGGCTCCTGCCAGTTGCCGATAACTTCGGTTACAAAACATGATCATCTCATACAATAAAATATAGCATCACGTCTTGACCATATCACATCACAACATGCCCTGCAAAAACAAGTTAGACGTCCTCTACTTTGTTGTTGCAAATTTTACGTGGCTGCTACGGGCTTAGCAAGAACCGTTCTTACCTACGCATCAAAACCACAACGATAGTTTGTCAAATAGACTCCATTTTAACCTTCACAAGGACCGGGCGTAGTCACACTCGGTTCAACTAAAGTGAGAGAGACAGACACCCGCCAGCCACCTTTAAGCACGAGTGCTCGTAACGGTGAAACCAGTCTCGCGTAAGCGTACGCGTAATGTCGGTCCGGGCCGCTTCATCTCACAATACCGCTGAACCAAAGTATGACATGCTGGTAGGCAGTATGACTTATATCGTCCACAACTCACTTGTGTTCTACTCGTGCATATAACATCAACGCATAAAACCTAGGCTCGGATGCCACTGTTGGGGAACATAGTAATTTCAAAAAAATTCCTACGCACACGCAAGATCATGGTGATGGCATAGCAACGAGAGGGGAGAGTGTATGTCCACGTATCCTCGTAGACCGTAAGCGGAAGCGTTAGCACAACGCGGTTGATGTAGTCGTACGTCTTCACGATCCGACCGATCCAAGCACCGAACGTACGGAGCCTCCGAGTTCAGCACACGTTCAGCTCGATGACGTCCCTCGAACTCCGATCCAGCCGAGTGTCGAGGGAGAGTTCTGTCAGCACGACGGCGTGGTGACGATCTTGATGTTCTACCGGCGCAGGGCTTCGCCTAAGCTTCGCGACGATATGACCGAGGTGGAATATGGTGGAAGGGGGCACCGCACACGGCTAAGGAACGATCCGTAGATCAACTTATGTGTCTATGGGGTGCCCCCCGCCCCCGTATATAAAGGAGCCAGGGGGGAGGAGGCCGCCGGCCTAAGGGGGCGCGCCAAGGGGGGGAGTCCTACTCCCACCGGGAGTAGGACTCCCCCTTTCCAAGTTGTAGGAGAGAAGGGGGAAAGAGGGGAGGAGGGGAAGGAAAGGGGGGGCGGCGCCCCCCTTCCCTTGTCCTATTCGGACTAGGAGGGGGAGGGGCGCGCGGCCCCCTCCTTGCTCCTTCCTCTTCTCCCTCTTGGCCCATGTAGGCCCATTAACCCCCCGGGGGGGTTCCGGTAACCTCCCGGTACTCCGGTAAAATGCCGATTTCACCCGGAACCATTCCGATGTCTAAACATAGGCTTCCAATATATCAATCTTTATGTCTCGACCATTCCGAGACTCCTCGTCATGTCCGTGATCACATCCGGGACTCCGAACAAACTTCGGTACATCAAAACTTATAAACTCATAATAAAACTGTCATCGAAACATTAAGCGTGCGGACCCTACGGGTTCGAGAACTATGTAGACATGACCTAAAACCATTCTCAGTCAATAACCAATAGCGGGACCTGGATGCCCATATTGGTTCCTACATATTCTTCGAAGATCTTTATCGGTCAAACCGCATAACAATATACTTTGTTCCCTTTGTCATCGGTATGTTACTTGCCCGAGATTTGATCGTCGATATCCAATACCTAGTTCAATCTCGTTACCTGCAAGTCTCTTTACTCGTTCCGTAATACGTCATCTCATAACTAACTCATTAGTTACATGCTTGCAAGGCTTACGTGATGAGTATTACCGAGAGGGCCCAGAGATACCTCTCCGACAATCGGAGTGACAAATCCTAATCTCGAATTATGCCAACCCAACATGTACCTTCGGAAACACCTGTAGAGCACCTTTATAATCACCCAGTTACGTTGTGACGTTTGGTAGCACACAAAGTGTTCTTCCGGTAAACGGGAGTTGCACAATCTCATAGTTGCAGGAACTTTGTATAAGTCATGAAGAAAGCAATAGCAGTATACTAAACGATCAAGTGCTAGGCTAACAAAATGGGTCATGTCAATCACATCATTCTTCTAATGATGTGATCCCACTAATCAAATAACAACACATGTCTATGGTTAGGAAACATAACCATCTTTGATTAATGAGCTAGTCAAGTAGAGGCATACTAGTGACTATAGTTTTGTCTATGTATTCACACATGTATCATGTTTCCGGTTAATACAATTCTAGCATGAATAATAAACATTTATCATGATATGAGGAAATAAATAATAACTTTATTATTGCCTCTAGGGCATATTTCCTTCAACCGGGTGTTGCCATTGGCATTTGCTTTGGTTGAGGTGGAAAACAATGACAACTGGGAGTGGTTTCTGCATCTTTTGTGGATGAAGGTGTTACCCGCTCAAAGGGAAGTTTGTGTCATATCGGATCGGCATCAAGGAATTCTTAACGCGGTGGAGATTGACATTCCCGGGCATGCTCCGTTGCACTATCGATGGTGCATGAGGCACTTTTATTCGAACTTCTATAGGGCATGTGGCCTTAAGGAGTTGGCCGATGATCTTCAAGATTGTTGTCTTGCTTTCTCCGAGAAGCGCTTCGCCACTTTATACCACAAATTGCTCGCACACAAAAAACTTGATGCCGGGGGTCAAGACTTTCTCAATAGGCACATTCAATACCGGAACAAGTGGGCACGTGCCTTTGATGAAGATGGCCGGGGATACGGTCAAATGACAAGCAATATGGCGGAATGCTTCAATAGGGTGCTCAAAGGTGCACGTGGATTACCCGTGACGGCAATAGTTCAATACACATTTGACAAGATGAATGCGTACTTTGTAAAGTACTCGATGGAAACCGATGCACAAATAGCGGGTGAGAACCCACGGAAGTACAAGTACAAGTTCCCACCCAAAGTTGATGAATGGTTGGTATTTCAATCACGGAAGGCGGACTCAGAAGAAGCTATATTATATGACAACGAAGAGTGGAAGTACGAAGTGAAAGAGCCAGGAGGAACCACAAACGATGGCCGGCAACATGGAGGTCGGGCTTTCAAGGTGTCGTTAACACAATGTGATTGCACTTGCGGGAGGCCGTTGTTGCTTCATCTCCCATGCTCACACTTGTATACCGCCGGTCGCGTTAGGAATGTGGACATCAATCACCCACGCACCGTGAGGGAGTCCGAGTTCTCAATCATGACGGTCAAGAAAACATGGGCTCCCCGCTTTCACCCGTACTTTGACCAATCACAATGGCCGGAGTATCATGGAGTTCAACTATGGCCGGATCCGGAGTTGAAGGTTGTTAAACGGGGTAGATGTCAGACAAAGCGTCTTAGAGGAGACATGGACGGATGGGGCCATGGTGGCCGCCGCGAAGCGGGCAACGACCAATTCCAAGAGCCTCGTGAGAGCTCCCGTTGTGGGGAGTGCAAAGGTCATGGCCACAACAAAAGAAAATGTACGAAACCAAGGAAAAGGTCCAAGACAAATGATGCAAGCACAAGCCAACAAGGAGCTACACAAGGGAGCCAACCAAGTGGTAGCCAACAAGTGCCAAGCCAACCAAGAGGTAGCCAACAAAAGCGAAGGCAACCTAGTGGTAGCCAACAAGTGCCAATACAACCAAGTGGTAGCCAACCTAGTGGTAGCCAACAAGTGCCAAGGCAACCAAGTGGTAGCCAACCTAGCACGGAGGCGTTGCACTGTGGTATGTGACGCCTCCAGGCTAGGCGCTGCACAGGTCTGTACCTATCCAGAGAGCAACAGAATGTGTGTCAAGCTACAGACCTGTGCAGCACCTAGCCTGGAGGCGTCACACTCCACCGTGCAACGCCTAGCACGGAGGCGCTGCACTGTGGTATGTGACGCCTCCAGGCTAGGCGCTGCACAGGTCTGTATCTATCCAGAGAGCAACAGAATGTATGTCATGCTACAGACCTGTGCAGCGCCTAGCCTGGAGGCGTCGCACACCATAGTGCAGCGCCTGGGCTCTAGGCGCTGCACTATGGGGTGTGGCGCCTCCGTCGCAGGCGCTGCACAAAAACTTAGCGAATTTTTTGGCCAAAACTGGAGGCCTACCTTCTGTTGCTCTCTGGATAGCTAACAGACATGTGTGACGCCTAGCCTGGAGGCGCCACACTCCATAGTGCAGCGCCTGCGAGCTAGGCATTGCACTATGGAGTGTGACGCCTCCAGGCTAGGCGCCACACAGGTCTGTAACTTTTCCTTCGTTCTGTTGTTCCTTGTTGCTCCAGTTTTGCATCACAGATAGTTGCATCACAGAATAAGCATTACTAAGAGTTTAAGTTAAACATTACCACCAACATAGAGTTCAACACATAGAGTGACCATCACGACAAGTTCGACATTACCACCAACATAGAGTTCAACACATAGAGTGACCATCACGACAAGTTCGACATTACCACCAACATAGAGTTCAACACATAGAATGACCATCACGACAAGTTCGACATTACCACCAACATAGCTACCATTACTACCATTACTAAAAGAGAACGATGACTAGTTCCTTCCGCGCTTGCTGGCTCCTCCCCCTCTCTTGGAGGGTATCTTCTTCACCTTCCTAGGAAGACGAACCCGCTCCGGCTCTGGCTCCGGTTCCTCCACGTCATCCACATCGTCATCCAAATAGTCGTCCAAAGCCGCCATCCGCGAGGTGCCGACCGTCCTTTTGACTCTTTGGGTGAAGTCCTCAGGTGTGTATTTCTTGATTCCCTTCCTAGGCTTTAACTCGTATGCAGACCGAACCTTGTAGGTCCCCAAGGTCATATCATCAGGAACCTATGCATCCACAAAAGATATGGAAAGACCGTGTGTGAGAATATAGTTAGCAATGCATCAACAATTGGATATATAACCTCAGGCCATACCTCTTGGGTGAGCACACCCACATCTTGGGTGAGCACACCCACATCCTCATCGTCCAAAGGATTAGCATGGCCAGAAGTTGGATCTGATGGTGTCGCCGACCTAGAACGTTCTGGTGATACATACTCGGTGTCACGACAACCGAAAAGGTTTGACAGCCGCCTTAACTTTTGGCCCTGGCGCTGCAACATGAACAAGTGAATGAGACATCGAACGTAGCAACACATGTTAAGTGCTAGTTTGAAGGAGATGTGAACCTCAATGAATGCTCGAAGTGCACCTTCCCCATCGCTTTTGCCAGCCGGGGTTGTTTCCAGAATAGCGTCGGTCTCATCAGCTGCTTTCTTGATCTGGGCACGCTATGAACAGAAACGGTATTAACGTGTTAGGCAAGTGAAGATGTGAATATTGCAAATTGAAAAGCAAAAAGGGCACTGTCGGTGTACTAAAGTAGGGGTACCTTAGTATCCCGAACTTGTGCACGGGCAGTGGCAGCGTCCCGCGGCAAGGTTTGCCGGGCGTCCGCCAAGATCCTCCGCTATTCCTATTGATGCCATTCAAGAACAAAGTGTTTTGACTATGAAGACAAGGCCCCGGCAAGAGGAGCTTGCCGGGAAGGCCAACCAAGGAACTTGCCGCGACGCGCCGCGCGTCCCGGCAAGACCCGGCGAGCGACAAGCTTTCGGGTGCAACAAGACAACGACCGCGGCAAGGCGCTTGCCGCGGCGAAGCCACCACCCTACGCCCACGCTCCAGCACATCCGACGACGTGTCGCCCCAAGATCGTTCCTGGCGCACGTGGCGGGCGACTGTGCAGCCAAGCGGTGCGAGGTGGCAAGTGGAGATGACGAGAAGGCCATCGTGGCGATCGGTGGCGCCCCTAACGGTCGTTTCCTGCACTGTTTGGGTGACCGGACGGGCATTAAATGCCCTTGTCCCCTGCCGTCAGAGTTAGGTAGGGGGCACTGTAGATAGCGGTTGTACCAACCCCTCTTTTTACGTTTTTACCCTTGCCTGCGTTGCCACCTGTCGGTGACCCCTTTAGCATATAAAAGGAGGCCCATGCGCAACGTAGAAGGGGGTTCGACTCCTTCGAAAACATAGAACGCTCACACTCTGGAGCAAGAAGACAATACAAACACAAAGCAGCAGTAGGAGTTTTATCTCTCCGGAGAGCTCCGAAGCTGGGTAAAATCCCTCGCGTGCTTCGCCTTGATCTGCTCTTCGTGCGCCCTCCGCTCCCTGCCGGACCGAGAAGGGGCCCTGCCCCATAGGTGCTCGTTTCCCACGACATCTATGGCGCGCCAGGTAGGGGGCGTCGAGGTTGTGCGAACCTGATCCGGTCTTCGCGCGCGCTACATCAACATCTTCATCGACATGCCACCGAAGAGGAAGGCTTCGGAGGTGTCCGCTCCGTCCACGTCGATCCCACCGCCGCCGGAGCAAACGGGCGGTGGGTTAGACGCCGGCGGAGGAACGGGCGCCGACGGGGGGACTCACATCGTCACCAGATCTAAGGACAAGGCCCCGCAAACCTCGGCGTCCGTGCATGCACCGCGTCCCTCTCAGGAGGCGCGGGATCGACAATGCCATGGTGCTCCTAGCACCGTGCTTGCGTTAGAACAAGGCCAAGCTGGCGGATCGCGGGACGCTCAAGGCCAACATGCACGACAGCATGTAGGCGCGAGCGCGGCACGGTCGCCTGGACGAGATGTTGCTCCTTCTAACACTGTTAGAAGTTTGAGCATATCCCGCTCCTCGCGTCGTTCACCCCCGCCGCCGAAAACCCCAGAAGAAGCGTTGGCCCGAGCCCAACTGCTACTAGACTACCCTCCAGCGCCGGATAAGATCGACGACTGGAGGATCACCATCCAGAGCCTCGTCGGCTTCGCCAACGGTGACAAGCCCCGGCAACCAAGCACGTCGAAGCCGCGGCAAGACGCCCAGGCGCAAGCCGGCGGCGACAAGACCGGTGGGGGTGCCACCACTGTGCACTCCCCGCCCCGAAGGCCAAGATCGCCAACTCGCCGAGCTAACCTCGACACCGACTCCACCGCGTCGTCGGACCCGCGAGCTCGTCGCGATCAGCGCCAAGTTCTCCAAGAACAACAACAAGAAGATGCTCGTACTCGCATCGAGCGCCGAAGAGAAGCGCGGCGTCAGTCAGACCAGCGCGCTGAGCCCACTATTGATATGCATGCGCCAGGGGAACCAGGCGACTTGCCGTACGCGGTAGGTTGCCCTGCGTTCACTCGTGAGCTGCGGCAGGTCCTGTGGCCCAGTACCAAGAATTTCAAACCAGACGTACCCGAGAAGTACGATGGCAGGATACATCCGTCGGAGTTCCTCAGCGTCTACACCATCGCGGTGCAGGCTGCCGGGGGACGCGACGAGAAGATCCTCGCCAACTACTTCCCGCTGGTGCTCAAGCCCAACGTCAGATCTTGGCTCATGCACTTGCCGGACAACTCCATCTCTTCGTGGGCGGACCTGTGCCATCAGTTTGTCGACGCCTTCACGGGCGGCCACAAGCCTCATGGCCAGGAGAGCGACCTTCATCTGCTCGCCCAGAAGGAAGGAGAACCCCTGCGCAAGTATATACAGAGATTCAACCAAGTGCAGCGCAACATCCCAGATGTCCACCCTGCCGCGGTCATCAGCGTGTTCCATCAGAACGTGCGAAACCGCAGGATGAGGGAGGAGATGGCGATGTGCAAGATTAGAGACGTCAGCGAGCTATATGCCCTGACCGACAAATGTGCACGTGCTGAGGAGGGGAGGAAACTCCCCGGAGAGAACGCAGGAGCAGAAGGATCTGACAGCGAGGAAGCCGCCTCGGCAAAGAAGAACCGGAGGCGGAATAACAGAAAGAGGAAAGCTAAGGATGTGCTAGTTGTCGAGCAGTCCGGCAATGGAGGTGGCGCCGAGAAGGCCAAAGCTGGTGACTCCGGCGAGGCTGTGGTGGCCGCCGACAAGCAGGACGGCTCCGGCAAGCAGTACTGCAAGATCCACCGCACCAAGGGCCATGATCTCCAGGCTTGCAAGAAGGTTGAGCAGCTCGTAGAGCTGCAGAAAGCTGAATACGAGCGCCGCGACAAGGAGAAGGCCCAAGAAGGTGGTGGAGGATCCGGCAAGAAGCGTCCCGCCCGGGGAGGGCGCCGCGGCAAGGCTAAGCAGCGGCAAGGAGACAGACCTCCCCGCGGCCGCGACAAGGACGAAGACGAAGACGAAGATGATGAGATGGATGAGGATGAGACCGACGAGCAGGAGTTTCAGAAGGCAACAGAGGTTTTGTGCGTCGACGGCGGTGCTTCTCTGCATACCTCGCACTGCCAGCTCAAGCAGTGGGTGCGGGAAGTAAATGCATCAGAACCGTCCGTTGAGTCACACAAGCCCCTGAAGTGGTCCAGCACGCCCATCATCTTTGATGTTGAGGATCACCCTGATCGCATAACTGCGGTCGGGTGCTTGCCGATGTTGGTTTCGCCAACCATCCGCAACCTCAAGGTCACAAAGATGCTGGTTGACGGCGGGGCTGGCTTGAATCTGATCTCCTCCGTGGTGCTCAAGAAGCTCCAGATCCCCGACAGCGAGCTCGAAGAGACTGGTACCTTTCAAGGAATTAACCCGGGAAGGAGCAAGCCGAAGGGGAAGATCACACTGCCAGTGACGTTTGGCAGCGAGCTGAACTTCAGGACAGAGAGAGTCACCTTTGACGTCGCTGATTTTCCATTGCCCTACAATGGGATACTTGGCAGTCCAGCGCTTGCCAAGTTCATGGCAGCCTCTCACTACGCCTACAATGTGCTCAAGATGCCCGGTCCGATAAGTGTCATTTCTTTCTCCGGCGACAAGAAAGATGCACTTATCTGTACCGACAAGATCTACCGGGAAGCAGCAGCCGCGGCAGAACGCAAACCACTTGCCGCTGAAGCTCCCGGGGGGAAGAAGAAGACTAAGTCCGGCAAGAGTAGCTTTTATGCCTACTCCGGCAAGCGCACCTCTTCGGAGTGCTGCGCTACCGTCGAGGACGCACCATCGAGCTCCACCGGCAAGTGCAAGAAGGCAAAGACAGCTTCTCCAGAGACCAAGAAAGTGGCCGCTAAGGAGGACGGCACTGGTGGTACCTTCACCATCAGTGCCACGCTTGACCCTAAATAGGAAAGCGCGCTCGTTGCTTTCCTGCGGACAAATGTCGACGTGTTTGCATGGCAACCGTCTGACATCCCCGGTGTTCCCAGGAAAGTGATTGAGCACCACCTCGCCGTCTGCCCTCATGCGCGGCCCGTCAAGCAGAGAGTTAGGAAGCAAGCGGTGGAACATCAAGAGTTCATTGCAGAAGAGATCAAGAAGTTGGAAGCAACAGGCCTTGTCTGAGGAGTACTCCATCCGACGTGGTTAGCCAATCCTGTAGTCGTTCGCAAGGCGAACGGGAAGTGGAGGCTTTGTATTGACTTCACCGATGTTAATAAAGCTTGTCCCAAAGATCCATTTCCCTTGCCGCGCATTGACCAGATTGTCGACTCCACGGCAGGATGTGATCTGCTTTCATTTCTTGATGCATACTCAGGATATCATCAGATCTTCATGGCAGAAGAGGATGAAGAGAAGACCGCATTCATTACTCCATGTGGCACGTACTGCTTCGTACGGATGCCTTTCGGATTAAAGAATGCTGGTTCAACATTTGCAAGAGTAGTTAATCATGCTTTTGAGCCACAGCTGCACAGAAATGTAGAAGCTTACATGGATGACATAGTGGTCAAGAGCAAAGACAAAGCAACTTTGATCCAGGATTTGGATGAGACTTTTGCAAATCTGCGCAAGATCAATCTCAAGTTGAACCCCGAGAAGTGCGTGTTTGGAGTTCCTTCCGGCAAGCTTCTCGGGTTCTTTGTATCCCAGAGAGGGATTGAAGCCAATCCCGACAAGATCAAGGCCATTGAGCAGATCGAAGCACCGAAGCGCGTCAAGGATGTGCGAAGACTTGTCGGCTGCGTTGCTGCTCTCAGTAGGTTCATCTCTAAGTCTGCTGAGCGCGCCGTGCCATTTTTCAAAATTTTGAAAAAGGTAGGTCCAATGAAATGGACTCCGGAAGCGGAGGCTGCGCTACAGGACTTGAAGAGATACCTGTCCTCCACTCCAATACTTGTCGCACCTAGGCCACAAGAGAAGTTGCTGCTGTATCTAGCAGCAACCAATCAAGTGGTTAGTGTTGCGTTAGTAGCGGAGAGGGAGGCGGATGATGAGCCAGCGACCATGGCAAGCGAATCCAGCGACAAGCAGGGGGCTTCCCCGACAAGCTCTGGTCCCGACAAGGATGGATCTGTGCAGCCACAGGAAGAGAGACAAAAGAAGATGGTGCAGCGCACAGTTTATTTTGTCAGTTCCCTTCTACAGGGGGCTAGGTCAAGGTACTCTGGAGTGCAAAAGTTGCTTTTCGACCTTCTCATGGCCTCGAGGAAGCTGCGCCACTACTTTCAAGCACATGAGATCACAGTTGTCACTCGCTTTCCGTTGAAGAGGATATTGCAGAATCCAGAAGCAACAGACGGGATTGTCGAGTGGGCACTGGAACTGTCGAGCTTTGGCCTCAAGTTTGAGAGTACTTCAACTATCCAAAGCCGAGCATTGGCAGAATTCATAGCAGAGTGGACGCCGACACCTGATGAAGAAAATCCAGAGACGAGCATCCCCGTCAAGGAGGCAAACAAAGAATGGATCATGTACTTTGACGGTGCCTTCTCGCTGCAAGGCGCCGGTGCGGGTGTGTTACTTGTCGCACCCACCGGAGAGCACCTCAAGTACGTGGTCCAGATGCACTTTCCCAAGGAGCAAGCAACAAACAATACTACAGAGTATGAAGGCTTGCTTGCCGGACTCAGGATTGCGGCAGACCTTGGGATCAAGAAGCTCATTGTCAGGGGTGACTCGCAGCTTGTCATCCGCCAAGTGAACAAAGATTATCAGAGTCCATTGATGGAGGCCTACATTGATGAAGTGAGGAAGTTGGAAGAGCATTTTGACGGCCTGCAGATGGAACATGTTCCGAGAGCTCAGAACGACATTGCAGATGGCCTGTCAAAATGCGCCGCACTCAAGTTGCCTGTGGAACCAGGGATCTTTGTGCTCAAGCTGACTCAACCATCTGTAACACCATCAACTGGACAGAGCAAGAAAAGGAAGTTGATTTCCGGTGGCTACTTTCCGGCAGAGCTTCCCGAAGCCGCCGCCAAGAAGGTTCCCCGGATCAACACAAAGTGTGCTGAGGGGCAGTCTGCTCCGACAAGCCCTAGGGTTTGTTTCGTTGAAGCAGACGCCCCCGACAAGTTTTGCTCCGGCAATCTTGCCGGGGAACATCACGCTCCGGCCGAGCCGCAGATTCTTGCCGTGGAAGCAGATGTTCCCGCAGCAGCATTTGCGCCTTTAGTCCTTGTCGTCGAGCCACAAGCTCCGGCATGGGCACAGCAGATCGTCCATTTCCTTCAAACAGGAGAACTTCCCGAAGAGCAAGAAGAAGCGGAGAGAGTAGCCCGGCAATCAAGTATGTACCAGTTTGTCGATGACATACTGTACAGAAGAAGATTCAACGGAGTGAAATTGAAGTGCATTTCCCGGGAAGAAGGACAGGAGCTGTTGGCGGAGATACATGGAGGCATATGTGGTCATCACATTGGCACAAGAGCGCTTGCCGGCAAAGCCTTCCGGCAAGGTTTCTTTTGGCCAACAGCCCTCCAGGATGCAACTGCACAAGTAACCAAGTGTGAAGCGTGCCAGTTCCACTCCAAGCAGATACATCAACCAGCTCAAGCTCTCCAAACAATCCCTTTATCCTGGCCATTTTCGGTCTGGGGGCTCGACATCCTCGGCCCTTTTCCCCGAGCTATCGGGGGCTTCGAGTACTTGTACGTGGCAATCGACAAGTTCACTAAGTGGCCGGAGGTGGAAGCAGTGAGGAAGGTGACAGCACAGTCAGCAGTCAAGTTCTTCAGGTCAATTGTTTGCCGTTTTGGAGTCCCTAACAGGATCATCACCGACAATGGCACACAATTCACGAGCCGCACCTTCATGCAGTACGTCCAAGATCTTGGCGCCAAGATCTGCTTCGCTTCTGTTGCTCACCCGAGAAGCAACGGTCAAGCGGAGAGGGCAAACGCTGAAGTGCTGCGCGGGCTCAAGACCAGGACTTTCGACAGGCTGCACAAGTGCGGAAGAAACTGGATCGAGGAGCTGCCAGTGGTTCTTTGGTCGATCAGGACGACGCCAAATCGAGCCACTGGCCAGACACCTTTTGCTCTTGTCTACGGAGCAGAGGCAGTTCTCCCCACGGAACTCGTATACGGATCGCCTCGAGTGCTCGCTTATGATGAGCTTGAGCAAGAGCAGCTGCGGCAAGATGACGCGCTGCTCCTCGAGGAGGATCGTCTTCAGGCTGCTGTACGAGCTGCTCGCTACCAGCAAGCTTTGCGCCGCTACCATAGCCGCAAAGTCAATGCCAAAAGTTTCGAGGAAGGCGACCTTGTTCTTCGGCGCGTTCAATCCGCCAAGAATTCCAACAAGTTGACGCCGAAGTGGGAAGGCCCTTATCGGGTAAAGCGAGTCACTAGGCCCGGCGCTGTCCGCCTTGAGACCGAAGATGGCTTTCCGGTGAGCAACTCCTGGAACATAGAGCATCTTCGTAAGTTTTACCCCTAAGGTGCGGTTGCCGGAATCTGCCATTCCGACAACCACCTTTTGTACAAGCCTTGCCGCTGTTGCATGTAACCCTTTGTACAAAGCCGGGCGCAGATCCCGTGCATAAATAAAGATCATATGCTTCGCACATCTTGTCAAAATTTCATGCCTTTTTCTTTTTTTCGCATGTATTATCTGACACTTTGTGCAGCACTTGCCCCCGGTAAGCAATAACGAGCCTTAAGGCTCCATACCTTTATTTTCTCTTCTGTCTTTTTCTCAAAAAGAAGGTTCCTTCG
>NC_041383.1:248190176-248194313 GCF_002162155.2 Triticum dicoccoides | reverse complement strand
AGGAGAGGATAATGGTGTGGACCAGGCGTCATTCAAATAAGTATAGCCTTGCCGGGACGCAGACGACAGAAAAGCTAAGTTGCCAAAGCTTGAGCACAATCAGTTTTAAATCTTTAAGTTATCTTCCTTGAACGACCGTGCTTTGTATGAAAAACCTGTGCGCGGAGGAACCGACTCGTGGCTGGTTGCGCCCTTACTTTGTTTCGAGTCCGCTCAACAATGTAAGTGTGCTGCGACTAGTTCCGACAAGGTTTCTTGTCGGAGGCAACACCGCCAGCAGGCTGCTGATGTTCCGCACTCAGCGCTCGCGGCAAGGGTGCCTGCGCCGGCAAGTCCCCTAAAAGCGTAGGGTAAAAACATACAAAGGAGGGAATCAAGTAAAGGAAATAACATAGCAAATACTACCCAGAATAAAGTTATATTACAATAAATAACTTGCCGCGCTCTAATGGATTGTTCCTGTGACATGTCTAGCAGCGGCAAGAAAAAGGAGGAAAAGGGCGGCCTAATTACACGATCGCCGTCGACCCTTCTGACTTCATTCACCTTGTCCAAAATGGGTGCGACAAGGGCTTTGAGCTCTGCAGATCAGCACCCGCCGGCAGCTTCTTGAGAACGTTGGTGAGGTTGAGGTTCGGATTGCGGAAGAGCACCTTCACCAACACCTTCTCCAAGACTCTGGCACAGATGGCGCGCGACTCGTCAGCCAGTTGCTTTGGGATCCTTTCCCGGAGTTGCTGGAGAGCCGTCACCACGCCTTTGAAGAACAGAGTAAGCTTGGCGCTGGGCTGGAGGTTCTCGTCAGTGGAGTACCCGAAGCCCGCCAAGTCCAGTTGCGCCAGTTCCTCGTTGATGGTTGCAGCAATGTTGACGAGGCCCTCCGTCCAGAGCTCCACCGTAGCCCTGAAGGTGTTTTGAGTCTCGGCGGCCCTCGTTAGCAGCTCCTCGTTGCCCTTGATCTCTTTCTTCAAGTCATCCTCTCGCCTCTTGGCGCCGTCCAACGTCTCCGTCAGTGTGGCCAACTTCAGCTCCAGATCAGCATTTGAGTCCTTGGCGGCGTTTAGTTCCTTGGTCTTATCGGCGAGTTGAACTTGCAGATCGCCATGAGCAAGGGCATCCTTCTCGCATTCGCGCTGGAGTGCGGCAAGCTCCTCATTCTTCCCTTTCATGTCAGCCTCCAGCTACGTCACCTTCACTTCCAATTCCTTCTTGGTGGCCTCAGCAGCTGCGGCAGCATCCTTCGCCTCCTTGAGTGCCCTGCCAAGTGATTGCTCCCGTGCGGCGAGCTCCTCCTCGTGGCTGTCCAGGTTAACCTTTTTCTGCGTCAGCTCACCTTCCCGCCTGGACAGCTCCTCGGCGGCGAGCCTCTGCTGCTCCTTGGCTTCAGCCTTTTCAAGGATGAACGCCTTCTTCGCCTCGACAAGCTGCGCCCTCTCCTCAGCAATAGACCGGAGGGCCTCTTGGTTGCGGCTCTGGAGCTCCTCCGCATGCTTCTCTATGTCAACTCCCGCCTGCGCGACAAGCGCTTCCCGGGACTCCAGTTTCGCTTGCCGGGCACGATAAATCATCACCAACTTCCGGAGCAACTGCTCCTCCTCGGACTCGCCACTGCTGCTGCTTGGCGCGTCAACCACTGCCAGCCCAGCAGAGGCGAGCACTTCCCCGTCAAATTCCTCTCCCTCGACCGGCGCCCTGGAGCTCGACGCCCAGGGAAGCCTGATGAAGACACCCTCGCCGGCCTTCAAATAGGCGCCGAGCTATGGCTCCTTGGGGCCCGGTGCTGCATCAGCGGCGGAAGGGGCGGCGGTCGGTGTAGCGCCTTGCGCTCCTGCGCCCCCCGGGTCGTCAGTGCGATCGCCGAACTCCTCGCCAGCTCCTGCGCCAGCAGCCTTGGCGGCCTCTTCGTCGGCGGGGTCATCAGCGCCGGCCTCCTCTTCAGTAGCAGCGGCATCACCAGTATCACCGCGCACGTTCTCCTCACCGGTGGCCTCGGTCTCCATTGGCTCCGCGGAGAGAGGATCTGAAGGCAGGAAAAGGGGGAGAAAAAGTCAAGCAAATATCCAAAAAAGAAGAACCCAAGGGAAAATTTTCGACAAGGAGGGTTACCTGTGCTGGGCTCTGTGACCATGGGCTCCACCACCGAAGGCTCACTGGTTCCGTCCCTTGCCGGGGACCTCTCCCTTGCCGGAGAGTGCTCCCTTGTCGGAGAATCGCCCCTTGGCGGCGTAGTCGAAGCAGACAGCACCTCTGGAGCGGCTTCTGGTTGCTCCTGATGGGCCTACTCTGCTCCTACACAAGCAAGTCAACAATCAAGATATCAGCAAAGAAAAGAGCACTCATGCACGCCCCACAACAGGAAGTGAACAAATACTTACGCTGGGGGTTGTGCTGGGGGCTGCTTCGAGGAGAGGGTATCGGGTCCGTCAAGGTGGTCTCGGACGTGTCCTCTGCCATCGCAGCAGGATCGTCCTCGATGACAACCACGGGGACCTTGGCCCTCTTCGCCGCTCTCTCGGCCAGAGTCCTGAAATGGAACGAGGTTCCGAGGGAAGCAGATCAGATGCAAGACAAGAAAAAACAAAAATCGAAGAAATACAAGTACAACAAGGAGAAAGCCTTACTCCTCCTCCTCTTCTTCCTCCTCGTCGGAGCTCAGCACGGAGAGGTCGAAGTCTGGTACCCTTTCTGCGCGGTGAGGCGGAGGAGTAGGCTCCCTTGGACACTTGCCGGGAGCTGCGGCAGGATCAGGCGTGGCGGCTCGAGAAGACCCTGCCCCAGTTGCCGGCGCGGCATGAGATGCTTCCGCGGCAACGGTACTTGCCGCGGTGGAGCGTGTCCCGCGGCGCTGCGGCTGTTGGCCTGCCTGCCGCCCTGTTGTGTCTCCAGTCCTACGGAGGCGCCTTCTTGGTTGCGCTGGGGGCTCCGCCTGCGGCAAGCTGCTCGAAGATGGCTGGCCACTTGCGCTCCCGGCAGGCTCGCTCGCCTCGGCTTCGGGCTCCCCCTCGCCAACGATCTCCCCGCCAAGATCTTCTCGGTCGGCAAGGCTTGCTGCCTCGGCTTCCTCTGCCTCCTCCGAAGTAAACCCAAACTCGCCCGCGGCGGCGGCTGCCGCCGCCTCTTCGGCCCTGGTGGCGATGTACCGTATCTCGTCGTCGGTGGTGTCGCGGGTGAGGAGCCTCTGCTCGTCGGCACGGACTGCTACCTCCACCAAGCTGTCGAAGAATTGCCGCACGATGTCGTCGGCGGGCTCCTTCCAAGTTGGAATAATCTCGTGCGAGTCGCACTCCAGCATCATTGCATGGATACGATCAAGCTGGGAGTTGTTGCACAGCGGGATGACGCCCTGCGGCAGCCTGAACCATTCCGGATGGTTGGCGTCGTGTTTGAACAGCTCCTTGAGCATCCCATCCAACTCCAGAACAGTGAAGTTAAAATTGAGGCCTGGGCGCAGCCTCATGATATCTGCCGGGCCCCCGAACAGCCAGGCGGGCCTCCCCCTCTCCTGCAGAGGGGCGATGCGGCGACGAAGAAAGTCCGCTCCAACGGCCCCTACGGTGAGCCCGGCAAGCCTGAGTCGCAGAATCCGAGTGGTGGCGATCTTCAACTTAGCATCGTCCGCCGCCAGAGCGCTCCAGTCGCCGCCGCGCACCACTCGGGTTTGGCGCAAATTGGTGAATGGCTGCGGATCTGCGTCAACAATCCAACACCATTCAGCCCTCCACTCGTCCCATTTGCTGCGGAGCTCCCCCTCCAGATACACCTCCTTCTTGCCGACCCTTGAGATCCAGGAGACCCCGCCAGACAAGGGCTCTCCTTTCTCGACCCGGGGAATGAAATAATGGCGGAAAAGGGCAACGTTGGGGTGGATTCCGACGAAGTTCTCGCAAAGATGCGCGAAAACCGCCATTGTCAGAACGTCATTGGGGGTGAAGTCAAGGAGATGGAGCCCGTATGTATTCATGACGTCGCAGAAGAAATCGGAAAAGGGCGGGCAGAGCACGCAGTAGAAGAACACTAGGAAGAAATGATACCCTTTTGGGCACCGCTTCGAAGTAGAAGCTTCGGCGGAGAGCACCGGCGTGCGCGGATGCGCCCGCGTCTCCGTCGACCAGAAGAGATAGAACTCCTCCCGCAGCG
>NC_041383.1:248141311-248189864 GCF_002162155.2 Triticum dicoccoides | reverse complement strand
CGCTCCTTGCGCAGCGCCTCGAGCCGCAGCGCCTCGGTCGACTTCGCACTCTTCCCGGTCTTCGGAGCCATGGCGGAGGCGATGGGGGAGCGCGGAGGCGTTGGTGGCGACGGCGGCGACGGGCGGCGGAGCGCTGCTCTCTTTCGGCTTGGGAAGCGGAGGGGAGCGGCGGAGCTTTCTGAGGAAGAAACCGCAAGTGGCGAAGGTGGGGGAACGGCCCCTGTTTCCTCTGCTTATGAAGACGAGAGGCGAACGTTACGCCTTTCTTGATTTAAGAATTGCCCACGATCTCTCCCACGACGCCGCGTTTGACGCGTGCCGTTACGGGAGGGCGCGGTGGATACGGAGTTAGATTTGGTGTGGACTCAGGCCGCTTGTGCCCATGCCCTGTTTTGGGCCTGGCCCAACAGCGCTCGACACCGTGTGTGGCCCAGGCCCGGGGGCTCCTGTCGGTGTACTAAAGTAGGGGTACCTTAGTATCCCGAACTTGTGCACGTGCAGTGGCAGCGTCCCGCGGCAAGGTTTGCCGGGCGTCCGCCAAGATCCTCCGCTATTCCTATTGATGCCATTCAAGAACAAAGTGTTTTGACTATGAAGACAAGGCCCCGGCAAGAGGAGCTTGCCGGGAAGGCCAACCAAGGAACTTGCCGCGACGCGCCGCGCGTCCCGGCAAGACCCGGCGAGTGACAAGCTTTCGGGTGCAACAAGACAACGATCGCGGCAAGGCGCTTGCCGCGGCGAAGCCACCACCCTGCGCCCACGCTCCAGCGCATCCGACGACATGTCACCCCAAGATCGTTCCTGGCGCACGTGGCGGGCGGCTGTGCAGCCAAGCGGTGCGAGGTGGCAAGTGGAGATGACGAGAAGTCCATCGTGGCGATCGGTGGCGCCCCTAATGGTCGTTTCCTGCACTGTTTGGGCGACCGGACGGGCATTAAATGCCCTTGTCCCCTGCCGTCAGAGTTAGGTAGGGGGCACTGTAGACAGCGGTTGTACCAACCCCTCTTTTTACGTTTTTACCCTTGCCTGCGTTGCCACCTGTCGGTGACCCCTTTAGCCTATAAAAGGAGGCCCATGCGCAACGTAGAAGGGGGTTCGACTCCTTCGAAAACATAGAACGCTCACACTCTGGAGCAAGAAGACAATACAAACACAAAGCAGCAGTAGGAGTTTTATCTCTCCGGAGAGCTCCGAAGCTGGGTAAAATCCCTCGCGTGCTTCGCCTCGATCTGCTCTTCGTGCGCCCTCCGCTCCCTGCCGGACCGAGAAGGGGCCCTGCCCCATAGGTGCTCGTTTCCCACGACAGGCACATACCACAAAGTTCATCATTGGCCCCGCAGGGATCACTGAGTTGCCTTTCCTGACTAATGCGTTGTACTGGTGCTGGGCTACCTCATCAAAGACGGTGGGTTCTTCCAAAATCTTATCATCATACGCCGGCTTGCATACCTCCACACGGGTGACGCCTAGAAACCATGTAAGATAGTTGTTGAATGCAATCGGGCAGTGCTCACGAAGCTTGGCTCGTTTTCCAGCCCTAGCTTGCTCCACAGCAAGCGCCCATTGTATGACATACTTGTTGTGATGCTTGGCCCAATCCTTGATCTTCCGCTGCTTTTTCCTATCCAACCTGCAAGTTAGAAACATAATATTAGCATCATCGAAACCGCCGAGAAGCTGCTAATTGCTCAAGGTTGATTATATCTTACGCGTGTAGCACTATATCCGTGTCCTCCAACTCCGGCGGGTGTGGCATGAACAAACCAAACTGACAGTACACCCGATGTGGCAGGTGAAGCTCAACCGCCCAGTTGCATATGAGTGGACACCGCATATGCCAGAGATCCCTATCCCTAGTGCACATCGGATTCAGCCTGAACTCTATAGGGTTCCCAAAACTCTCTCCTTTTCCATACGGTTCCCATTCAACCTACAAAATTGGATAGAATGCAAAATTGATATCGAGTTACAATGGAAGCATGATAATAACTTATGCAATGTCAATTCGCCTGCTCAGGCGTGATCGCGTCCATCTCGCTCCTGTACAGCTTGTACATGACCGAGGGATCATCCGTCATCTCATTTAACACATCCCACTTGTAAGCCCAAGTGGGGAGCCGTAGTGGGTCGTCTTTCTCGTCCCAATCCTCGAACTTCACGGTCTTCGGTCGTCCAACCGGCAAACGCTCCCAGCTTCATATGGAAAGTGCGAGCAAACAACCACCAATACCTCAAGATAGCCTACAACAGGCTTCGTCCAACTGCACATAAAAGAGAACATGGTTGAATTAACAGCAAGATCGCATTCATAATGTACCAATGAATTGAAACAGAAACAAGTTCATACCTGTCTATACAAGTAAGCCAGTGTCACCGAACCCCAACTCCATTTGCTATCGAAGACGGTCAACGCCTTGAGCCACATCCATGGAGCATTCTTGCCTGTGCCGTCAGCAAACATACTCCTGGATATCACGTACCACATGTAGACACGAGCATATGTCTTCACCGTGTCCTCATTAGCATCCTCAGGGCAATTACTGAAGTTCGATACAATCCACGTGAAAGTAGCACCGGCTGCACTCTTTCCTTCTTCTTGCCTTCTACTTCTGGTTCCCGCAGCTCCGGAGGAACCATACCGATAAGGGCAAGCATTTGCTCGCGCCACCCATCAGAATCGGTGCTCATACATAGAGGATTCCCATCGATAGGAAGACCGGTGATCATAGCTATATCCTGGAGCATCACGGTCATCTCCCCGGTCCGAAGATGGAAAGTGTGTGTCTCCGGCCTCCAATGATCAATAAGCGCGGTGAGTGCTGGAGCATTGTTGGGTGGCGTCGACCTGCTGACCAACTGAATGAAAGGGAGAAGTCCTGTCTCCCTAACATACGGCGTGTACCGCTCATCATAGCGCATCCACCCAAGGTTGACCCCGTGAGCCCGAAGCTTCAGAGGTGCAAGCTCTTACAAGCAAACAAACAAATCATTACATATGGGGGGTATGTGTTTGAAAAAAAAAGCACGAAATTCATAACACCGGCAACTTTCATTATTACCTGCTGCTTCACCGACATAGCGTACGACCGGTGTTGTAGATCCCAATGATCATTGAGAAGCCAAACCATCCTAGCAATTTGCAAGAAAGCTTTCTTGTCAACACGATTATCTTTTGAATACAAAAAAACTAAAGTAGGCCTACTAGATGCAACCATACCAATCTATGTATCCAACCATATCAAATCAAACATAACTAATAAAAAAGGGTTCCACAAATAACTAGGCCTACTTCATACAAATAACTTTTCCATAAACTATGCCTACTTCATAAAAATAACTCTTCCATAAACTAAACTAGGGTTCCACAAATCAAACAAACAAGGGTTCCCCAAATCAATCAAACAAATCAATACATGCAAAGTTCTAATACATGCAAGATTCTAATCTAATCTAATCAAACAAGGATTCCCCAAATCTTCAAAATATCATATTTTCTATGGATAGAAAGAAGGGGATCAGAAGAGAGTACCTTCTAGGATGGATTGGTGAAGAAATGCACGGACCAAATCGTCGGATCTGAAGGATTTGGGAGAGGGGATTGAGAGGGGGAGAGGAGGAACCCGCCGCGCCGCTGCTTCTGTTACTTCAAAACCGAACGAATGGGTGGGGTGGGGGAGGGGGAGCGGGCGGCTGGCGTCTAAGTCACCGTGCAACGCCTACGGGCTGGGCGCTGCACATTACATGTGTGGCGCCTAGCACGGAGGCGTTGCACTGCTGGGTGCGGGCCCAGGGGCTGCCACGGTGGACTGGTGTGCAACGCCCCCGTGCTAGGCGCTGCACAGTAGGGTGTGGCGCCGTCGTGGCGGGCGCTACACAAAAAGGTTAGGGCTGTGAAATAGTTTCACGGTCAGTTCATTCCGTGAATTGATTTCGTACATAGGTCAAAATGGTCAAATTTGCCCTAAAACGTATCTGTATACATCTGGTTCAGTAAAAGATTTGAACATCTTATATTTCCCCCATATGTTCGAACATAAAAATACATGTCCAACCGGCCCCCACAAAAGCTGGGCCAAATATTCGGACTCCTCTAAAGCCAGACCATATGTGGAGGATGTTGTTCAAACATGTTCGTCACAATGACTTACATCTCGGGTGCAGACTCAACAAAATCTGACTTTGGACACTCACTTCGCCCCATTGGAGTTGCTTTAAAGTAAACTAGATAAAACCTGTTGCGGGAATATTTTGTAATATATATTATGAGATTTGGTTGTATGAATATGAATATTTGGAATAATATGAGAACTAAAATTGAAAATGCAAATAATTTATTATATAAATTGCTATATAGTTCTAAATGTTTATTAAATATGAATAAGATAAGAGAGTGCGGCTAATCTGCACCCGGGCTCATCTGCACCCACGCTTAGAAAAAAATTCAAAAAAATACTAAAAAAATTCAAAAAATTCCAATTTTTTGTGTGGTGGTAGATAATTTGACGCGTGAGGTGCGCCCCAAAATTCAACTCATTTGAGCATCTGAGCAGCTCTCGGCAAAAAAGACAAAATCAGGGTCTGTAAAAATGTTTACTGTTCACGCACTGTTTTGACCCGATTTGTCTTTTTTGCCGAGAGCTACTCAGATGTCCAAATAAGTTGAATTTTGGGGCGCACCTCACGCGTCAAATTATCTATCACCACAAAAAAAATTGGAATTTTTTGAATTTTTCTAGTATTTTTTTTGAATTTTTTGCTGAGAGGGAGCAGATGAGCCCGGGCACCGTTTTGAGTTTTCGTAAGATAAAATTCTTATGCATGTTTGCATGTTGAGGTAGCTTTTACTTATGCGTGGGTGCATGTTAAGTGGGTCTTTTCCGATCCATGTTGAATGATAAGGTGACATGCATTTGGAGAGAAATAAATTAGCGAGGCGCTATTTAGATATAAAAATAACAAAGGTGATATGGTTCCACGAGTACCCACATGAACAGTAAATTTAAAAAAAATAGTAGAAAAAATAAAATTCAGAAATTTCGGGGCATGAAACTTGATCAACCATCCTACTTGCATGTGAAATTTGGTGATGTATTATCACCCGTGGTATTCTCGGTGAAAAAAATACAATTGAGACCTACTATTCATTAAACAATATTTTTTGATATAGCTTCATTTTTGTCATTTATGCCCAGATTTCCACGGATATGTTTTCTTTGTGAAATTTCATACGCGATTATACGGTTGACTACGTATGTTACAATAAAAAAAATCAGATTTTTTATTTTCTAATATTATTTTTTGAATTTAATATTTATAAAGGATGGCGCGTGGAACCATGTTAAAAGATATTGCTATACATATGCTGAAAGCCGGGCCATCTGGGGGCGCCGACCATCCTCTTTGTCACCATCCTCGTGTGTCCAGTCGCAGAAGGCACACACGCACAAAACAACTCCAAATACTATCGCATCCCCATGTCGCAAGGGACAAGTATTTGGGGACCCCTGACAAAGACTAAACAGAGCAAACCAAAGCTAGGTGACAAACAGACACACACATGTCTGATGCCTTCTTCTTTCCCTGATGCAGCTAGTAAGAGCTATGCTTGGATTCTGATAGGATAATAGTGCCCTATCAATCATTTTCTTTGTAGTAGTATACTGTTGTAGTGCACAAAGTTCAAAGAGATGGGGATTTATATATATTCCTTGGTCACAAGCATACCCAGCAAAAAGAGCCAAACTCACGTCTCAAAAAGGGCAATCCCGCAAGGATTTGTGCTGCTTATCATGCTCTTGTTATTGGTACCCAGCTGGTTTAAAATTTTATCGAAGCAAATAGTAGCTTTTTTTTTTATTTCCAAGGAAGGACGAGAACAGTGTCTGCGCTTTGGATGGTAACTGGCGTACGTGGCCCTTGCCTGTGTGTGCTGCAGGCGAAAGAAATGATAGAGGACACGACAAGGGAAAGGCATGGAAATGATGGGATGTAAAGCTCGACTGTCTCAGCTGATCTCTCTCTCTCTCCCAATATTGTTGCACAAAACATCAACTAGTGGGGTTATTTTTCACATTTTTTCCAGTTTTGTTGCACAAAACATCACATATTGGTATAACCTGTTTCAGACTTTCAGTAAGCTTCAAACCATCATTTGACTATATGTTAACATGATGATTGGCATGTGAACTCCGCTTGTTCAGCCGGCCAAGAAAAGCTACCAATATTTGCAATCTTAGTTGCTCGTCACAATTTTTCATTTAAAGCTTATAACATTAAAAAATCATTAAATTGTACATGTACCGATTTGAACCTTTTAGCTTATTTGGACATGTTTTTCGAGATTAATTTGTTGGCTCAACGGATTTCTTTTTTGAAATTCAATATTCTCAAGAAAAACAATGAATCCAACAAATAATATATGAACCAAGTATTGATTTAGAGAAATTTCAACTCATTTTGACCATAGTTTTGGGAGATATCATAACTCTTTTAGTCCGAGCCGGGTAACATAGCGTTCTTTTTTCGAAAAAAGGAACATGATGTATTTTTTTTGCCACACGTACACTTACAAACAGGACCCACTAGTGAGAGATGATGCAAATAGAATTAAACGATGGATTAGATCTAGTTGGAACGTATTACACCAATATACTGTGTTTTGCGCAACAAACCCGAAGAGTAAATTTGACCCAGTATGGTTTGTGCAATTCCTCGCTTCCTTTGATTAAGCACCAGCATGCCATGGCTCTTCCTCCTCCTCGCCGCTGCCAGCTCGCGCTGACGGGCAAAGCCCGGCCGACGTAGGCGGTGGCGGGGCCACTCTCTCCCTTCCTAGTGGAGCTGCTGACGCGAGGTGGCAACTACACGCGGAGGTGCCGCGCTGTCCAGGGCGCCATGGCACGGCTTCGGCTAGAACTCCGACGATGGTGGTGGCTGGCGCGGATGGCTGCCCGCAGACCTCTGGAGGTGTGTGCTTGGCTGGGTGCAGACGACGATTTGTGGGGCTGGGGCGCCTAAGGCCGGTCTGGCTCGTCGGGAGGCGCGGGCTGCGGTGGATGTCGGGGCGGCCGCCCCGGGCGGTGAGGCCCAGATTGTCCTCGGCTGCATAGCGTGGACGTACCCATGTCCAAGGTGGAGCCGCTCATGCGGTCCGACTGATTCGACCCCAGATCCCGATTGGTACAGAGACAATGGAGAGCGTGCTTGGGATTCATCCTAACGGCTCCTTGGCATGGCGCAGTGGGGTGGCATCCCTTCCTCCATGCTCCAGTGGTGGCGCCCATCGGCAGTGACCGAACCGTCAGGATACACCGTAGTGGCAGTGCGGCTATGGACGGTCGCCGGATCTGGGCGGCCAGCTTTGGGGCTTTGAAGGTGGTCTTGCAGATGCACATGTTGTCGGTTGTATGTTCTTGGGTCGGATCCGAATGAAAACCTGGTCTTCGGCCGGTGGCCAGAGCCGGTGATGGTGACGCCCTTGGCATAGTTTCCTTCATGAAGGCCATCATCAAGGTGAAGCTCCCCACCCCGCACCCCCCCGCTCCCTCCAGGGAAAGCCCTTGATCCGTTGATCGGATGATGGTTGTGCTCTTGTGTCGTTTCCTCCTTGGGGCGTCATTCTTGGAGGTGTGCATTGGCTCGAGGGACCAGTGGACGGATTTAGCGGTGGAGCGGTGTTTCATGTCACGCATCGACGATGTGGAGCCTCGGTGGCGTGGCGCAACAGGGTCTCGGGACGGATGTATGATAGTGACGCGCGTAGGGAGGTGGCGTTGTCTGGCGCCGTGGTGGCGTCGATGGCAGACCTGCCAATGTAGATGTGTCAGTACCTACTCTGAAGATGGATCGGCCGAAGACCGCGGCGGCTGCCTCTGAGAGTGCGCCGGACCGGTGTGTGCCCCAGATCCGACAAGAGGTTTGGTTGGGGCCTTCGGCTTTCGATGTTAGGTTTTGGTGTGAGGTCTTTTGCTATTTGGCTTAGACATTTGACACCCTTCATCAAGTGGATATGAGTAGCGATGGATGTTGCCAAGATGATGGTAAGGTCTTTGTAAATAATTAATAAAATAGTTGCATGCATCGTTCAGATTCAGATGCCGAGAGTCATCCTCCTTTTCAAAGAAAATGCCATGGCTCCTTTTGTTTTTCGAAAAAACTTTGAGGCTGTGTTTGATAGCAAGGTATTGCAAAAACCAAAGTATTGGAAAACTGCAGTAATTGGCTACTGCTTTACGCAACAACGATAAATTAGTTAGCTAGCCGGTTGATAGTCATTACAAACACGCGTGTTCCTAACTAGCTGCAATCACTCATTAATGGTTTGGTTGATCATAGATACGTGTGTGTTGTGGCCGACACCGATGGACAAACATGGCAGGAGCAAGTGCTGCATCAGCTCAGCTTTGTGGCCACCCGCGTGAGTAGCAAGCTCAACCAGCAGTCAGCAGGACTTGCTCGCTCCGTTCCTCACGGCTGGCGTGATGGGGCTGGAGGGGAAACGACGGGAGGCAGGGATCAGTGGCCGGGCATGGAGGCGTTCCTTTCGCTAGCTCAGTTTAAAAAAAAGAGACAATTGATTTTATGCCCCTAGTTAGGTCACACTCGGTAGGTTTATCCCTAGTTTTCGAAAACATTTGTTCCTGCCCAAACACTTTGCTCCTCTTATGCTTATGCCCTTTGACCGTTTGACCATCACTTTAAAAACTTCATAAAAAATTCATACTAACTCAGAAAATTCAAATAAGATATCAAAATGTTCAGAAAAGCATCACCTATATGTGCATGTCATTTGCATTCATGAAAAAAGTGTTGGCCAGTCTCCATCTCAGTTTTAGCTCTTATTATCTTAGCATGAGCAGTAAGATCTAAAATAATTCTAAAAATTTTGAAAAAATTTGTTGGCAAACTATGACCAATGTTTTGAGTGCTTGCCAAGTTTCATAAGGAATGACATTTGTGGAAGTCGTGGCCAAAAAACAAAAATCAATGCTCCAAAATTTCATTTTTTTACCATGACTTCCACGAATGCCATTCCCTTATGAAACTTGGCGAGCACTCAAAACATTGTTCAAAGTTTGCCACCAAAAAAATGTAAAACTTTTTGAATTTTTTTTAGATTTTACTGTTAATGATAAGATCATATGAGCTAAAACTGAGATGGCTACTGGCCAACACGTTTTTCATGAATGCAAATGACATGCACATATAGGTGATGCTTTTCTGAACATTTTGATATCTTATTTGAATTTTTCTGAGTTAGTATGAATTTTTTATGAAGTTTTCAAAGTGATGGTTAAATGGTCAAAGTGCAAAAGCATAAGAGGAGCAAAGTGGTTCGGGCAAGAACAAGTGTTTTCGGAAACTAGGGGTAAACCCGCCGAGTGGGACACAACTAAGGGCACCAAATTAATTATCCCTAAAAAAAGGTACAAAGCTCCTTTTTTTAAACAGAGAAA
Source organism: Triticum dicoccoides (assembly GCF_002162155.2). NCBI lineage: Eukaryota > Viridiplantae > Streptophyta > Magnoliopsida > Poales > Poaceae > Triticum > Triticum dicoccoides. The sequence goes on along the minus strand of NC_041383.1, from coordinate 248,180,409 downwards.
ATATCAAGGTTTTGCAAATACTGCAGTATTAAAAAGCATTGTTTTTAATGGCAGCCAAACACCCCATATAAATAAAACTGTGATAATATCAAATACTGTAGTATTCTCAAAATACTTAGAAAAAACAGAGCAACCAAACGGGGCCTCAATCTATTCATCTTCAATCATGGTTGTACAACGAACACTAGAAAATAACAATAATTACATTCAGATCTGTAGACCACCTAACTACAACTACAAACACTAACGCGCGCCGAAGACGCGTCGTCGTCATCGTCCCTCCCTTACTGAAGGAGGAAATTTTTAATAGACAATTAAAAAATCATCATACTAAGATGCCATGAAACCGACGCCGTAGAACAGCAATCGCCGCCGTGGCTCTTAAGAAAACTCTACTCTACGGTTCACTTGTACAAGCAACAAATACGCACGGGCCGCGACCAAGGCGAGACCGCTGTCCTCCGGTGCAGACTTATCTAATGCCGGTGTTCTTTCTTGGATCTATTTTCCTAATCAATCAAACACGCTAGCGCTGCACCGGTTGAACGGGGTGCGTGTTATTATTCTATTGACACGATGAGGAACCGAAGCGATTAGTGCATGATTGATAGGCCGACAGGGGTGCTGGCTGATTCCCTTGTTTGACAGCGAGACTGCTGGATCACGTGAAAAGGTTGGTGAGCCGCGGCCGGAGACCCCGGGGCCGGGAAAAGGCCCTTTATCTGAACTGTGTGCCTGTGACCTGCCCTGCTCAGGCTCAGGCGCTCAGCCGTTGCCCTAGCTGGTAGCGACAGCTTTTTCTTGGACCTTGTTTCACTACTACTGTTTGGGACTGTGCGGAAGGGAAGGGCAGAGCTGCTCTAGTTGATTAGCTTATCTCTGGTAATAGGATAAAGTTGGCAAATAGAATTGTGAAATTCTTTCGCGAGGGGGACAAGCAGAAACGCGGATCATGTTCAGAGCCTCCCTGTGGCTGCTGCAGGGACATGAGAAAATTAGCTCGGCGCCTGCTGCACGTCTGCGTCTGTCCTTTTTTCTAGTAAGCGATGCCAACTCTGTGCAGCAGTATTCGGTTTATATGTTTGTTTTGTATATGTTTCTTCGGTTTGTATGGTATTTGAGTACCTCAGTAAATATGATATGTAATTAAAATATGGTTCGATTTTGGTATATACCAAATTATTCAGCATATACCATAATAATTTAAATTGACGCGAATTTTGAAATGACATAATAATATTTAACAAACTTATGACTCATAGCAGATACTACTTCCGTCTTGATTTATTAGTCCCCTTTGTATTCCGTGCCTAATTTTAACCTTAAATTTAACTAATAAAGTATTAATGCATGTCAAAAAAAATAATACAATTGAAACTATGTTCAAATACAACCAACGATATAATTTTTTGTGACGTGCGTTAATATTTTGTTAGTTAAATCTTTAGTAAAAAATTGGTACAAAATACAAAGGGGACTTATAAGCCAGGACGGAGGTAGTATCTTTTTTGTACAAACAGTATATAACTATATATAAGTATATATGCATGCATGTATTAATGGATGAATTTTATCAGGAATTCTGAGAGGTGGTAAAGTTTGATCTTAAGGATGTTTGATGAATTTTTTTTCGAGAGTACGCCAATGGCGTACCATATTTTTATAGAAGGCAGAAATATTTACAAGAAGTTGCGAGTGATGTGAACATCACACAAAAGAAGAAAAAACAGCCTACACCCACACCTATGAAACAAAGCCTACTCTCTCAGAAAACTCTAAACTTCCAGCACCTAGACCGGCCTCCTTCCATTCCTTGATCTCGTCCATGATGTGTTTGTGTAGCTCATCGACCGTTTTTTGTTGATTTATCCGGTTGAACACCCTCGCGTTTCTTTGCTTCCATAGCGACCATGCCACTGCCACCACCAACGTGTCAAAAGCTATCTTGCTAGCGCTAGTGAAGTTTCTTCTATCTAGCAACCACCACTCCAACAGATTATCCTGCCCATGTGGCTGAGGCACCACCAAATTCAGTCCATTGAAGCATTGGTGCCACACCTGTCTCGCGTAGGGGCATTGGATGTGTATATGCTCGGCATTGTCTTCCTCTTGCAAAGACGTGTAGCATGGCGATGGGTGATCTTGCAGCCCATGTCGAGCTCGCCGGTCTCAGGTCCAAATCTGATGCTGGATAGCAAGCCAGACATGGATTTTGCATTTCAATGACGCCACACTCCTCCATATGCAAACAACATAAGGCACCCTCTCCAGACCTTGGCAAAGCCGGTTGTATACCGATCGAGCCGTGTACTGCCCTGAAGCGTCCGCTGGCCATGGAGGGGCTAGCATTCAACAAATAAATAAGCCTAAAGTTTTGGAATGCATGTGATGATTCAATCTCTAAATCCCCAAATCCCCTCCATGAAATGCATCTAGAGATTGAATCATCACATTATTGCACTGATTCCGAAAGTCTTGCATGCAAATGCAATCCAAAACTTTAGGCTTATTTATTTGTTGAATGTTAGCCGCAAAATTTTAACAAAACTACTAGCGATCACACTAGGATTGCTTATCGGCAAGATCATTTCGTTTACTCGGACAAATTATTATGGAGGATGTGGTGTTGCTACAGGCAAAATGTTCATGAGGCGTAGTCCACCAACAAATCTGGTCTGTTTATCCAATTTTATTTTGAGAAAGCTTATGACAAGGTTAAATGACCCTTTCTTTACCAGATGCTGCAAGCTAAAGGTTTTGGTCATATGTGGTGTGATTGGGTGATGAGGCTGGTTAGACGGGGAGAGTGGATGTTAAAGTGAATGATCTTTTTTTTGGACAAAGTGGTGGCGCCAGCTGCGCCTTCATTGATCACAAGCACAAGTTACATCTGTAATCTTACACTACTGTATCATAATATTGCCTAGCTTCATGAGCGTAGGACAGTGATCTCCTAAATGCTCTGGGTTCTAACAACTCAACTTGGAGCAGGTATTAGAGTTCAAATGATAAACCTGAGTTGCACACCTATGTGCCCTGCTATTGAAATTCCCCGGGATATGAATGACCTGAACCTAAGAATGGCTAGTGGTTGAGAAAAATGCAGCTAAATAGTTTCTTATCTCCCAATGTCCCGGTTTATTTCGCAGGTCGCTTAAGTCCACAGCCTTTGCTAGAACCTGATTATCTGTAAAGAAGGTAATCTCGCCTGTGGTGACGATTGTAGTGGCAATTTGAGCAGCTGCTACAAGAGCAAGCGCTTCTACTTGAAGCGGAGAAGTGACATGTACTCCTGTTGCAGCTATGCTGATGTTCCCCTATTGTTGTTGCTCTTCTAGTTGGATGAAAATTCCTATTCCCGTAGTAGTTGCTCCCACTGATGTGTTTCCCGATGTTGGCTTCCATGCTGCATCTGTAAAAACTCTACATCTGTTTCTTGCTATATGATGTATCCCTGTATCTTCATTTGTTTGCTTGTGTAACCATTGGTTCCTTCTGGATTGTTTTGGCAATAATTGTGGGTCTATATTCTTTGTGTCCAGTGCCAATTCCTGATTTTTTAGAATGGCCTGCATTACTTGATAAACATGCAAAGGTGTGTTAGTTTTCCTGCTAAATAATACATCATTCCTAGCTTTCCAGGTAGACCATAAGTATGCCATGACGTTTATAAGAGAAGCATGAGGATGATTCGAGTTGAGAAGGGAGATAATGATAGCAGGAATGGTAGTGTAATTAAGAGCAAACTGTTCAGTTTTGATATACGAAGGTTCTGAGAAACATGCAACCTTTGCAAAAGGACATGTAAAGAAAAGATGCGTATCATCCTCTTTTTCACCACATCTAGAACAATTCTTATTTATGTGGGATGAATACTTACCTGCTCTCATACCTGTTGGAATTGCTCTTCTCAGTAGCCTCCATGCAAAGGTCTAAATCCTCGATACCATATTTTTCTCTTTCCATACATGTTTTAATACCTGCTTAATTTACTGTGGTATGTGTCTAGGTGAGGGTGCTCCTTGTTGTTGCATGTCTTGTAGGCAAGCCTTGTAAGCAATTTTTTGATCTGCATTTTCCTAAGGGATGTGGCTTCCAGCAAAGAATGTCCATTCCTTCCTATTCATTGATAGGTACGTGGATAATGCTATTAGTAACTTGTTGATTAAAAAGGGAGTGTATAAGATTAGTATTTCCAGATTTTTTATTAGGAATCCATAAGTCTTTGATTTGGGCAGGGTAAGAGTAATGACCAAGTTGAATTCTCAAGTGATCATAAATGGATTCCCAATAGGGAAACCAACTAGTGCTCCAGATTGAGGAATTCCCATCCAAAATTTGATAGCTCACATTATTTTTAAGAATGTGCATTACCTTTAAGATAGAGTCCCAAAAGCCGGATTTTGGGAGGTTTGTTTTAGCTCTCCATATGGAGGTGTTGTGAAAGTATTTGGACTTGTGTACCTTTGAGAGAAAAGTTTCTGGGCTGTCCGCAATTCTCCATGCTGCTGATAGTATGAGGCCTTTGTTTACAACTTGAATATCCTTGATTCCTAGTCCTCCTTCACACTTGGGGGCACATATGTCTTTCCATGCTCTAAGACAAAGTGCTTTCTTTGATTGTTCTTCCTTTATACATGTCTACCAAAAGTTCCTGATGATTGCTGACAATTAGTTTCCTGGAAAAGAGGATATTAGACATGTAGTAGACAGGGATAGAAGCAAAGCCAGAATTGATCAAGGTCAATCTCGCAGCATGTGAAAGTTTATTAGCTTTATAGCTAGTTAATTTAGCTTTGAATTTATCAGCAACAAAATCATAGGCAATGGATCTATCCTTAGCAGGAAGAATAAGAGGGTGTCCCAAATGGGTAGAATTCTGATTAATCTCTTTAACCGCAAAAAATCTTTTGATGTCCTATTTAATGTTGGTGGTAACATTCTTGCTGAATATAAGTCCAGACTTACTCCAGTTTGGCATTTGACCTGAAAGGCTACAACATCTTTGAAGGATGTGGTGGATGTGGCATGCTTCATTGATAGTAGCATGTCCGCAGATCAATAAATCATCAGCAAACATAAGAGAATGGTTAGGAGGACATTCTGGCCCTAAAGAAATCCCCGTTAAATACATGGATTCCTGCATGGAAATGGAGAGTTCATTAATTGCAAGGTCAAACAAATAAGAGGATAAAGGGCAACATTGTTTGATACCTCTGTTACTTTTGAAACAGCCATATGACTGGCCATTAATGATCAACGAAAAAGTGGGGGTTGCAATACAAGCATGGATCAAATTTATGAAATGGCCATGCAACATTTTACGTGAGAGCGCTTGCATGATAAGGTCCCATTCAATTCTGTCGAAAGCTTTGGCTAAATCAATTTTAATCATGAAAGTAGGAGTATTCCTGGACTTAAGATTAAAAGAGTGAGTAATCTCCTGGGCTATGATGATATTGTTGCTTATTATTCTGCCTTCTATGAAAGCCTGCTAGGATTGATGAATATATCCAGGTAGATGGGGTTTTAGTCTATTAGCCAGAGTTTTAGCAATTATTTTGTAGATGACATTACACAAGCTAATAGGCCTAAAATCTTGAGGAACAAGAGAAGTCAGTTTCCTAGGAATCAAGACAATATGAGTGTCATTCACGTGATTAGGGAGTGTACCTTGAGTGTAGAAATCTCTTACTGCCTTCGTTATGTCATCTCCAATCCACTCCCACACAGCAAGGTAAAATTCCACATTAAAGCCATCTGGTCCAGGTGATGCATTCCTTTTCATGGCTTTTAATGTCCGCTGAATCTCCTTTTTATCTGGAATACAGTAAGTGTAGTCATTCTCCCCTTCCGGCGGTAAGGTAGGAATGTATGACCTATGACAACTCACATTAGAAGAGGAGAATAAGTTCTTGAAATATTAATGAAGGTATCTGCAATAGCTTGTTGTTCCACTTGCACTATGTTGTTATCATCTTTAACTGAGGCAATTCTATTTTTCCTTCTTCTTTCAAGAACATCATGATGAAAATAAGTAGTGTTTCTATCTCCATTAATAGCCCAATGCTTTTTAGCTCTGTGTGTGTGTAATATTCTGTAAGTTTTTTCATATTCTGCTCATATTTACAAACAAGAGAGGCTTCGAGAGAGTGGTTCTGTACCTAGACCGGTTGCATTTGAATATATTTTATTTAGTCACCTATGTTGTCCAACTCTTGTTGAATTATTATTTTTCTACACTAAGTTCTCAGGGCTCCTGCAAGGTTAGTGACTCTATTGTGGAAATATCTATTTGTAGAATTGATCCATACATTCTTAGCATGAGCATGAAAGTCTTTTTCCATCAACCACCAATTTTCAAACTTGAAGTTTCTTCTAGGTTTGTAAGCTTGAGCATCCGTAGACAGAAACATAGGAGCATGATTTCTATAAATGATAGGTAGATTGTAAACATTGGAATTAGGATAGATAGCACACCAATCAATATTAACCAAGCAACGATCAAGGCGCTGGAAAATTGGTTTAGAAGTTTAACATTTATTATTCCAAGTGTAAGCAGGGCCACTATAAGCTAGATAAAAAATCACCATAGCAAAAAAGCATTCATATGATGTTTATTTACACTAGGAGAATTCTTATCTACATCACAAAGCAACTCATTGAGATCTCCGATGCATAAAGTAGGCTTAGCTTGGTTGTCATGCACAAAAGAAGTAATACAATCCCAAATCTGACTTTGTACAATGGTGATGAGGATCCCCATATATATAGACTAGCGCAAATTCTATGTTGGAAGCTATATTATCAACGGACGCTAAGATCAAGTGGAAATTAGCTATATGAATTGTCACATGAACTTCATGTGTCCACATTAGCCAAAGACCACATGATCTTCCTCTAGACGGCACCACAACACTATGAAAGATATCAAACCGATTGACTAAATCATTGGAATTAATCTTGGAGGATTTTATTTCTGACACAAAGACTACCTGAGTTTTTGTCGATCGCATCACATTGTTGAGACACACCATCTTTTGGCTGCCAAGACCCTTACCTTTGCCTCGACAATTCCATGTTATCAACTTCATTGTATTTGATCCTCAACCTGGGAATCAAAGACAACATCCATGAGGTAGAGATGAATGTTGGCAATAGCAAGCCCCTGGAAAGGGAAAGCAACATAACAGCAAGGCACAACCACTCAAGCAGGGGATGGGTGAATGAGGTGACCGAGCATAAGGAGGAATTTGAGCAAAGTGGGGAAATTGGATCCAAAGATCGGCAATCTGCAAATCGGTTGCTTCTGGGGCAGGAGACGACGTCAGTGCTAATCAGTGTTTGGTGGAAGTGAGGGAGTGTGTGGTGAAGAGAGAAGAAGGGAGAAAGCAGGACTCAACCATCGTAGGCAGAACACAAGGATAGGGAAGGCAAGTTGGATGCAGATATGGAGAGGATGGCGAGATCGAAGGAAGAATAACAACATGAGATGGGGAGATGAATCCTAAAAAAAGTGAGAAAGGGATGGGAAGTAGGGAAGAGTGATGCTAGATACATGGATCTGGGGAGGAATCAGCTAGGGAACACGATCAAGGGGAGGAGGAGAGTGGCATCACGCGAGTCACCATTGCAGCAAGCTCTAGAAGCTCCCAGTACCTACTCCAAAGTGAATGATTACATTGGCCCTTAAGGGTGTTAGACAGGGGGTCCTTTATCCCCACTTATGTTTAACATCATTACTAATGGTTTGGTTATCCTCGTCTAGAGGGCTCAGGAGCAAGGCTTGATTTCTGGTCTGGTGTCCCATTTGGTTGATCTTTAGTACTCCTGATGACACCATTTTCCTGATGGCAGATGATGTAGACAAGGCTAGAAATTTTAACTTTTTCCTCTATGTATTTGAGCAATTGTGAGGTCTGAAAACCAATTCCCATAAGAGTAAAATTTATTACCTTCGAGATGATTGCTTGAGAGTGCAAGATTATAAGGAGGTCTTCTTTTGCGATACTGGAATCTTACCTATGTAATACTTGGGGCTCCTATTCGATGCTGTTGTTTGAGTAATTCTCAATGGGTCCGTACATAGGAGAAAACTGAGAAAATGATGGCTCGGTGGATTGGTAATTTGCTCTCCAATGGAGACAAAATCATTTTGGTTGATGCCTGCCTTAGTGGTATTACTCTCTGTATGTTGTCTTTTCCGGGGTTCCGGAAGGAGTTCCAAAGACTACGATACTAGTAGGCCTATGATGGTTTGGCAAGAGACTCAACATATGAAGAAATATCATCCAAAAGTAACAAGATAGAGGTTGCTAGATGACAAAGTCCTTGCTCTTCTGCTTCAAAAGATAATCTCCTCAACACTCAAACTCTCTCTAGATTTTGCTTTCTGATTCAAGAAGGTAGAAGTCTAAAGCAAGAGGGGATTAGATCACAAAGGGTTTGATTGGATGGTTGGAGTGGAAAGGCATTTGAAATCAGCTAACTATTACCAGCTTTATCGCACTACTTGGTGGCTCCGACGGAATTTCTCAGTGGCTCTGTGAGGACCCACAAGTATAGGCATCAATCGTAGTCCTTTCAATAAGTAACAGTGTCTAACACAACGAGGAGCATAAGGAAATGACAAGCGGTTTTCAGCAAGGTATTTTCTGCAAGCACTGAAATTATCGGTAATGAATAGTTTGATAGCAAGATAATATGTAATGAGCAATAAGTAGTAGCAGTAACAAAAGTGCAACAAGGTAGTCCAATCCTTTTTGTAGCAAAGGACAGGCCGGAACGGTCTCTTATAATAAGCAAAGCGTTCTTGAGGACACACGGGAATTTCATCTAGTCACTTTCATCATGTTTGTTCAATTCGCGTTCGCTACTTTGATAATTTGATATGTGGGTGGACCAGTGCTTGGGTGCTATTCTTACTTGAACAAGCCTCCCACTTATGATTACCCCCTCTCGCAAGCATCCGCAACTATTAAAGTAGAATTAATATAAATCTAACCATAGAATGAAATGCGTGGATCCAAATCAGTCCCTTACAGAATAACACATAAACTAGGGCTTAAGCTTCTGTCACTCTAGCAAGCCATTATCTAATTACTACTCGACAATGCATTCCCTTAGGCCCAAATATGGTGAAGTGTCATGTAGTCGACGTTCACATAACACCACTAAGGAAACAACAACATACATGTCATCAAAATATCGAATGAATACCAAATTCACATGATTACTTATGACAAGACTTCTCCCATGTCCTTAAGAACAAAAGTAACTACTCACAAATAATATTCATGTTCAAGATCAGAGGGGTATTGAATAGCATAAAGGATCTGTACATATAATCTTCCACCAAATAAACTAACTAGCATCAACTACAAGATATAATCAACACCACTAGCAACCCACGGGTACCAATATGAGGTTTTGATACAAAGATTGAATACAAGAGATGAACTAGGATTTCTGATTGTTGGGTAACGTAGTAATTTCAAAAAATTTCCTAGGCACACGCAAGATCATGGTGATGATATAGCAACGAGAGGGGAGAGTGTTCGTCCACGTACCCTCGTAGACCGTAAGCGGAAGCGTTAGCACAACGCGGTTGATGTAGTCGTACGTCTTCACGATCCGACCGATCCAAGCACCGAACGTACGGGGCCTCCGAGTTCAGCACACGTTCAGCTCGATGACGATCTCCGGCCCTCCGATCCAGCAAAGGCTCCGGAGATGAGTTCCGTCAGCACGACGGCGTGGTGACGATGATGATGTTCTACCGGCGCAGGGCTTCGCCTAAACTCCGCGACGATATGACCGAGGTGGAATATGGTGGAAGGGGGCACCGCACACGGCTAAGGAACGATCCGTAGATCAATTTGTGTCTTTGGGGTGCCCCCCGCCCCCGTATATAAAGGAGCCAGGGGGGAGGAGGCGGCCGGCCTAGAGGGCGCGCCAAGGGGGGAGTCCTACTCCCACCGGGAGTAGGACTCCCTCTTTCCTAGTAGGATTAGGAGAAGGGGGAAAGAGGAGGAAGAGGGGAAGGAAAGGGGGGGGGGGGCGCCGCCCCCCTTCCCTTGTCCTATTCAGACTAGGAGGGGGAGGGGCGCGCGGCCCCCTCCTGGCTCCTTCCCTCTTCTCCCTCTTGGCCCATGTAGGCCCATTAACCCCCCGGGGGGTTCCGGTAACCTCCCGGTACTCCGGTAAAATGTCGATTTCACCCGGAACCATTCTGATGTCCAAACACAGGCTTCCAATATATCAATCTTTATGTCTCGACCATTCCGAGACTCCTCGTCATGTCCGTGATCACATCCGGGACTCCGAACAAACTTCGGTACATCAAAACTTATAAACTCATAATAAAACTGTCATCGAAACGTTAAGCGTGCGGACCCTACGGGTTCGAGAACTATGTAGACATGACCTAAAACCATTCTCGGTCAATAACCAATAGCGGGACCTGGATGCCCATATTGGTTTCTACATATTCTACGAAGATCTTTATCGGTCAAACCGCATAACAACATACGTTGTTCCCTTTGTCATCGGTATGTTACTTGCCCGAGATTTGATCGTCGGTATCCAATACCTAGTTCAATCTCGTTACCGGCAAGTCTCATTACTCGTTCTGTAATACGTCATCTCATAACTAACTCATTAGTTATAATGCTTGCAAGGCTTAAGTGATGAGTATTACCGAGAGGGCCCAGAGATACCTCTCTGACAATCGGAGTGACAAAACCTAATCTCGAAATATGCCAACTCAACGTGTACCTTCGGAGACACCTGTAGTACTCCTTTATAATCACCCAATTACGTTGTGACGTTTGGTAGTACCCAAAGTGTTCCTCCGGTAAACGGGAGTTGCATAATTCTCATAGTTACAGGAACATGTATAAGTCATGAAGAAAGCAATAGCAGAATACTAAACGATCAAGTGCTAAGCTAACGGGATGGGTCATGTCAATCACATCATTCTCCTAATGATGTGATCCCATTAATCAAATGACAACACATGTCTATGGTCAGGAAACATAACCATCTTTGATTAATGAGCTAGTCAAGTAGAGGCATACTAGTGACTATATGTTTGTCTATGTATTCACACATGTATCATGTTTCCGGTTAATACAATTATAGCATGAATAATAAACATTTATCATGATATGAGGAAATAAATAATAACTTTATTATTGCCTCTAGGGCATATTTCCTTCAGTCTCCCACTTGCACTAGAGTCAATAATCTAGATTACATAGTAATGATTCTAACACCCATGGAGTCTTGGTGCTGATCATGCTTTGCTCATGAGAGAGGCTTAGTCAACGGGTCTGCAACATTCAGATCCGTATGTATCTTGCAAATATCTATGTCTCCCACTTGGACTTGGTCCCGAATGGAATTGAAGCGTCTCTTGATGTGCTTGGTCCTCTTGTGAAATCTGGATTCCTTTGCCAAGGAAATTGCACCAGTATTGTCACAGAAGATCTTCATTGGTCCCGATGCACTAGGTATGACACCTAGATCGGAAATGAACTCCTTCATCCAGACTCCTTCATTCGCTGCTTCAGAAGCAGCTATGTACTCCGCTTCACATGTAGATCCCGCCACGACGCTTTGTTTAGAACTGCACCAACTTACAGCTCCACCATTTAATATAAACACGTATTCGGTTTGCGATTTAGAATCGTCCGGATCAGTGTCAAAGCTTGCATCGACGTAACCTTTTACGACTAGCTCTTTGTCACCTCCATATACGAGAAACATATCCTTAGTCCTTTTCAGGTATTTCAGGATGTTCTTGACCGCTGTCCAGTGATCCACTCCTGGATTACTTTGGTACCTTCCTGCCAAGCTTATTGCTAAGCATACGTCAGGTCTGGTACACAGCATTGCATACATGATAGAGCCTATGGCTGAAGCTTAGGGAACATCTTTCATTTTCTCTCTATCTTCTGCTGTGGTCGGGCATTGAGTTTGACTCAACTTCACACCTTGTAGCACAGGCAAGAATCCTTTCTTTGCCTGATCCATTTTGAACTTTTTCAAAAAAATTTCAAGGTATGTGCTTTGTGAAAGTCCTATTAAGCGTCTTGATCTATCTCTATAGATCTTGATGCCCAATATATAAGCAGCTTCACCGAGGTCTTTCATTGAAAAACTTTTATTCAAGTATCCCTTTATGCTATCCAGAAATTCTATATCATTTCCAATTAACAATATGTCATCTACATATAAAACTAGAAATGCTACAGAGCTCCCACTCACTTTCTTGTAAATACAGGCTTCTCCAAAAGTCTGTATAAAACCATATGCTTTGATCACACTATCAAAGCGTTTATTCCAACTCCGAGATGCTTGCACCAGTCCATAAATGGAACGCTGGAGCTTGCACACTTTGTTAGCACCTTTTGGATCAACAAAACCTTCTGGCTGCATCATATACAACTCTTCTTCTAGAAATCCATTCAAGAATGAGTCTTGACATCCATTTGCCAAATTTCATAATCATGAAATGCAGCAATAGCTAACATGATTCGGACAGACTTAAGCATCGCTACGGGTGAGAAAGTCTCATCGTAGTCAACCCCTTGAACTTGTTGAAAACCTTTTGCAACAAGTCGAGCTTTATAGACAGTTACATTACCATCAGCGTCAGTCTTCTTCTTAAAGATCCATTTAATCTCAATAGCTTGCCGATCATCGGGCAAGTCAACCAAAGTCCATACTTTGTTTTCATACATGGATCCCATCTCAGATTTCATGGCCTCTAGCCATTTTGCGGAATCTGGGCTCATCATCGCTTCCTCATAGTTCGTAGGTTCATCATGGTCAAGTAACATGACTTCCAGAATAGGATTACCGTACCACTCTGGTGCGGATCTTACTCTGGTAGACCTACGAGGTTCTGTAGAAACTTGATCTGAAGTTTCATGATCAATATCATTAGCTTCCTCACTGATTGGTGTAGTTGTCACAGGAACCGGTTCTTGTGATGAACTACTTTCCAATAAGGGAGTAGATACAGTTATCTCGTCAAGTTCTACTTTCCTCCCACTCACTTCTTTCGAGAGAAACTCCTTCTCTAGAAAGGATCCGAATTTAGCAACGAAAATCTTGCCCTCAGATCTGTGATAGAAGGTGTACCCAATAGTCTCCTTTGGGTATCCTATGAAGACACATTTCTCCGATTTGGGTTCGAGCTTATCTGGTTGAAGTTTCTTCACATAAGCATCGCAACCCCAAACTTTAAGAAACGACAACTTTGGTTTCTTGCCAAACCACAGTTCATAAGGCGTCGTCTCAACGGATTTTGATGGTGCCCTATTTAACGTGAATGCGGCCGTCTCTAAAGCATAACCCCAAAACGATAGCGGTAGATCAGTAAGAGACATCATAGATCGCACCATATCAAGTAAAGTACGATTACGACGTTCGGACACACCATTTCGTTGTGGTGTTCCAGGTGGCGTGAGTTGCGAGACTATCCCGCATTGTTTCAAGTGTAGACCAAACTCGTAACTCAAATATTCTCCTCCACGATCAGATCGTAGAAACTTTATTTTCTTGTTACGATGATTTTCCACTTCACTCTGAAATTCTTTGAACTTTTCAAATGTTTCAGACTTGTGTTTCATTAAGTAGATATACCCATATCTGCTTAAATCATCTGTGAAGGTGAGAAAATAACGATATCCGCCACGAGCCTCAACATTCATTGGACCACATACATCTGTATGTATGATTTCCAACAAATCTGTTGCTCTCTCCATAGTACCGGAGAACGGCGTTTTAGTCATCTTGCCCATAAGGCACGGTTCGCAAGTACCAAGTGATTCATAATCAAGTGATTCCAAAAGCCCATCAGTATGGAGTTTCTTCATGCGCTTTACACCGATATGACCTAAACGGCAGTGCCACAAATAAGTTGCACTATCATTATCAACTTTGCATCTTTTGGTTTCGACACTATGAATATGTGTATCACTACTATCGAGATTCAATAAAAATAGACCACTCTTCAAGGGTGCATGACCATAAAAGATATTACTCATATAAATAGAACAACCATTATTCTCTGATTTAAATGAATAACCGTCTTGCATCAAACAAGATCCAGATATAATGTTCATGCTCAACGTTGGCACCAAATAACAATTATTTAGGTCTAATACTAATCCCGATGGTAGATGTAGAGGTAGCGTGCCGACCGCGATCACATCGACTTTGGAACCATTTCCCACGCGCATTGTCACCTCGTCCTTAGCTAATCTTCGCTTAATCCGTAGTCCCTGTTTCGAGTTGCAAATATTAGCAACAGAACCAATATCAAATACCCAGGTGCTACTGCGAGCATTAGTAAGGTACACATCAATAACATGTATATCACATATACCTTTGTTCAATTTGCCATCCTTCTTATCCGCCAAATACTTGGGGCAGTTCCGCTTCCAGTGTCCAGTCTGCTTGCAGTAGAAGCACTCAGTTTCAGGCTTAGGTCCAGACTTTGGTTTCTTTTCTTGAGCAGCAACTTGCTTGCCGTTCTTTTTGAAGTTCCCCTTCTTCTTCCCTTTGCCCTTCTTCTTGAAACTAGTGGTCTTGTTAACCATCAACACTTGATGCTCCTTCTTGATTTCTACCTCCGCGGCTTTCAACATCGCGAAGAGCTCGGGAATAGTCTTGTTCATCCCTTGCATATTATAGTTCATCACGAAGCTCTTGTAGCTTGGTGGCAGTGATTCGAGAATTCTGTCAATGACACTATCATCAGGAAGATTAACTCCCAGTTGAATCAAGTGATTATTATACCCAGACATTTTGAGTATGTGTTCACTGACAGAACTATTCTCCTCCATCTTGCAGCTATAGAACTTATTGGAGACTTCATATCTCTCAATCCGGGCATTTGCTTGAAATATTAACTTCAACTCCTGGAACATCTCATATGCTCCATGACGTTCAAAACGTCGTTGAAGGCCCGGTTCTAAGCCGTAAAGCATGGCACACTGAACTATAGAGTAGTCATCAGCTTTGCTCTGCCAGACGTTCTTAACGTCGTCAGTTGCATCAGCAGCAGGCCTGGCACCCAGCGGTGCTTCCAGGACGTAACTTTTCTGTGCAGCAATGAGGATAATCCTCAGGTTACGGACCCAGTCCGTGTAATTGCTACCATCATCTTTCAACTTTGTTTTCTCAAGGAACGCATTAAAATTCAACGGAACAACAGCACGAGCCATCTATCTACAAACAAACATAGACAAGCAAAATACTATCAGGTACTAAGTTCATGATAAATTTAAATTCAATTAATCATATTACTTAAGAACTCCCACTTAGACAGACATCTCTCTAGTCATCTAAGTGATCACGTGATCCAAATCAACTAAACCATGTCCGATCATCACGCGAGATTCAGTAGTTTCAATGGTGAACATCTCTATGTTGATCATGTCTACTATATGATTCACGCTCGACCTTTCGGTCTCCGTGTTCCGAGGCCATATCTGTATATGCTAGGCTCGTCAAGTATAACCCGAGTATTCCGCGTGTGCAACTGTTTTGCACCCGTTCTATTTGAACGTAGAGCCTATCACACCCGATCATCACGTGGTGTCTCAGCACGAAGAACTTTCGCAACGGTGCATACTCAGGGAGAACACTTCTTGATAATTTAGTGAGAGATCTTCTTAAAATGCTACCGTCAATCAAAGCAAGATAAGATGTATAAATGATAAACATCACATGCAATCAATATAAGTGATATGATATGGCCATCATCATCTTGTGCTTGTGATCTCCATCTTCGAAGCACCGTCATGATCACCATCGTCACCGACGCGACACCTTGATCTCCATCGTAGTATCATTGTCGTTACGCCATCTATTGCTTCTACGACTATCGCTACCGCTTAGTGATAAAGTAAAGCAATTACAGGGCATTTGCATTTCATACAATAAAGCAACAACCATATGGCTCCTTCCAGTTGCCGATAACTTCGGTTACAAAACATGATCATCTCATACAATAAAATATAGCGTCACGTCTTGACCATATCACATCACAACATGCCCTGCAAAAACAAGTTAGACGTCCTCTACTTTGTTGTTGCAAATTTTACGTGGCTGCTACGGGCTTAGCAAGAACCGTTCTTACCTACGCATCAAAAACCACAACGATAGTTCGTCAAGTTGGTGCTGTTTTAACCTTCGCAAGGACCGGGCGTAGCCACACTCGATTCAGCTAAAGTGAGAGAGACAGACACCCGCCAGTCACCTTTAAGCATGAGTGCTCGTAACGGTGAAACCAGTCTCGCGTAAGCGTACGCGTAATGTCGGTCCGGGCCACTTCATCTCACAATACCGCTGAACCAAAGTATGATATGTTGGTAAGCAGTATGACTTGTATCGCCCACAACTCACTTGTGTTCTACTCGTGCATATAACATCAACGCATAAAACCTAGGCTCTTATACCACTGTTGGGTAACGTAGCAATTTCAAAAAATTTCCTACGCACACGCAAGATCATGGTGATGATATAGCAACGAGAGGGGAGAGTGTTCGTCCACGTACCCTCGTAGACCGTAAGCGGAAGCGTTAGCACAACGCGGTTGATGTAGTCGTACGTCTTCACGATCCGACCGATCCAAGCACCGAACGTACGGGGCCTCCGAGTTCAGCACACGTTCAGCTCGATGACGATCTCCGGCCCTCCGATCCAGCAAAGGCTCCGGAGATGAGTTCCGTCAGCACGACAGCATGGTGACGATGATGATGTTCTACCGGTGCAGGGCTTCGCCTAAACTCCGCGACGATATGACCGAGGTGGAATATGGTGGAAGGGGGCACCGCACACGGCTAAGGAACGATCCGTAGATCAACTTGTGTCTTTGGGGTGCCCCCCGCCCCCGTATATAAAGGAGCCAGGGGGAGGAGGCGGCCGGCCTAGAGGACGCGCCAAGGGGGGAGTCCTACTCCCACCGGGAGTAGGACTCCCTCTTTCCTAGTAGGATTAGGAGAAGGGGGGAAAGAGGAGGAAGAGGGGAAGGAAAGGGGGGGCGCCCCCCTTCCCTTGTCCTATTCGGACTAGGAGGGGGAGGGGCGCGCGGCCCCCTCCTGGCTCCTTCCCTCTTCTCCCTCTTGGCCCATGTAGGCCCATTAACCCCCGGGGGGTTCCGGTAACCTCCCGGTACTCTGGTAAAATGCCGATTTCACCCGGAACCATTCCGATGTCCAAACACAGGCTTCCAATATATCAATCTTTATGTCTCGACCATTCTGAGACTCCTCGTCATGTCCGTGATCACATCCGGGACTCCGAACAAACTTTGGTACATCAAAACTTATAAACTCATAATAAAACTGTCATCGAAACGTTAAGCGTGCGGACCCTACGGGTTCGAGAACTATGTAGACATGACCTAAAACCATTCTCGGTCAATAACCAATAGCGGGACCTGGATGCCCATATTGGTTTCTACATATTCTACGAAGAGCTTTATCGGTCAAACCGCATAACAACATACGTTGTTCCCTTTGTCATCGGTATGTTACTTGCCCGAGATTTGATCGTCGGTATCCAATACCTAGTTCAATCTCGTTATCGGCAAGTCTCTTTACTCGTTCTGTAATACGTCATCTCATAACCAACTCATTAGTTAAAATGCTTGCAAGGCTTAAGTGATGAGTATTACCGAGAGGGCCCAGAGATACCTCTCTGACAATCGGAGTGACAAAACCTAATCTCAAAATATGCCAACTCAACGTGTACCGTCGGAGACACCTGTAGTACTCCTTTATAATCACCCAGTTACGTTGTGACGTTTGGTAGTACCCAAAGTGTTCCTCCGGTAAACGGGAGTTGCATAATTCTCATAGTTACAGGAACATGTATAAGTCATGAAGAAAGCAATAGCAGAATACTAAACGATCAAGTGCTAAGCTAACGGGATGGGTCATGTCAATCACATCATTCTCCTAATGATGTGATCCCATTAATCAAATGACAACACATGTCTATGGTCAGGAAACATAACCATCTTTGATTAATGAGCTAGTCAAGTAGAGGCATACTAGTGACTATATGTTTGTCTATGTATTCACACATGTATCATGTTTCCGGTTAATACAATTCTAGCATGAATAATAAACATTTATCATGATATGAGGAAATAAATAATAACTTTATTATTGCCTCTAGGGCATATTTCCTTCAGTGATGAGATGGTGCTAGTGAAGATTTTGATGAAGATTGGTCCTCCCACGATGAGAGGGTTGTTGGTGATGACGATGGCTTCGATTTCCCCCTCCTGGAGGGAAGTATCCCTGGCGGAATCACTAGCAAAAGTGCTCTTGCCAAAGTTCTGCCTCGAGAAGGCGCCGCTCCATCCTGAAAGTCATCTCCTTATTTTTTTCTAGGGCAAATGGGCTTATATACCAGAAGATGGGCACCGGAGGCTGGCTCGGGGCCCCACGAGCCACCTGGGCGCGCCCTGGCACCTCATGGGCACCTGGGTGGCACCCTCTGGTATTTATCTCTACCAGTATTTATTTATTTATTTATTTCAAGTAATTCTCCGTGAAATTTTAGCTCATTTGGAGATGTGCAAAATAGGTATCTCTGACATAGCTTTTTTAGGTCCAGGATTCCAGTTGTTGACAATCTCCCTATTCATGTAAATCTTGCAAATTAAGAGAGAAAAAGCGTTAGAATGGTACTACAAAGTATTACATTGGTCAAAAGCATTATAAATAATAGTAGAAAAATACGATGCAAAATGGATGCATTAACTCCCCCAAGCTTAGACATCCCTTGTCCTCAAGCGAAAGCTGATATCGATAATCATGACAACATACTTAGAGAGAGAGAGGTGCCGATAAAAACAAAATACAGACATAGTAGCATCATGATCATTATTACAGCAGCAATATAGATTTTCATAAAACTTATCATGGGCAAGTGACAATTCATCACAACAACGAAGTATAAGGCATAAACTTTCCTAAAAACTAACAAACTATGTTCTTAGTCAACAAGGCAATTACAATTCATCATCTTTTCAGGAAGGGTCTCATGTAGGACATTTTGTTTAGCAAGTCCACATACTCAACTATCATTTAGTCTCCTATGATTGCTGACACTCATGACATATATATGGAGCAGAAGTTTCAGCCAGACACATAGAAAGATAAGGGCTTATAATTTTGCCTCCCAACTCATTTACCTCAAGGGTAATGTCGACAATAATAACTCAGGATCACTTATATCCAATTGGATATATATGCCTAGATCTTTCCCCACCACATGATGCTTGCAAAAAGAGAAAAATAAAAAGGAATATAGGAGAACACTATTGACTCTTGCATGAAAATTAAATACATAAAGAGTAAAAGATAGCCCCTTCGTAGAGGGAAGCAGAGGTTGTCATGCGCTTTCTGTTTTTGGATGTGCAAGCTCTTAATGCAAATGAACGTCACTTTATATTGCCCCTTGTGATAGCAACCTTTATTATGCAGTCCATCGCTTTTATTTCTTTACCATCACACGATCATAAAATGCTTATTTTCCCTTACAATAAAAGATCATACATATTTAGAAGCAATTTTTATTGCCTTATGCACCGATGACAACTTACTTCAAGGATCTTATCAATCCATAGGTAGGTACAATGGACTCTCATGACATGAAACTAGGTGTAAGGGTTTTGGATGCACAAGTAGTATCTCTACTTGGTGCGAATTTTTGGCTAGCAAAGATACTAAGCAAGCACCACATGTTGGAGGATCTATAACAATATAACTTCTATGTGAATATAAGAAAACATAACTCACCACGTTGTCTTCCTTGTCAATGTCAACAATTTGACATAAAATACTTAATGGGGCTCACAATCACAAAAGATGTCCAAGATGGTATATTTACATGTGAATCTTCTCTTCGCTTATTAATTATTTGATGAATTGCATCATTGGATAATGCTATGTTTGTTAACTTTCAATAAATTATACCACTTATAATTTTCCTTATGTAATGTGATTACTTCCCATAAGATTAGCATATGATCTTGCTATTATTTTCATTGCTAAGATTGAAACATAAAAGAAAAGAAGCACAACTCAAACTACTCTTTATTATATAACTCTCAACTCGATTACATAGATAGATAGATCATGAAACTAGCACTCAAAAATAGATCATACTAAACTTTTATTCAACTAAATCACGAAATAGGTAAGGATCGAACTAAAATTAGGTAAAAATAATAAAAGTAATGGTGATACGATACTGGGTCATCTCCCCAAGCTTGGCAGAAGCCAAGGGGAGTGCCCAAACCCGTGTACTCAAGTTTCTTTCTTCGGTGATGATGGTGGTGATGAAGTAGCAGGCTTGTCCTCCGTATTCCATGGCATAGGTTCCCCATCATAAAAGGATGAACGAGTCTCCGGAGTCCTAAAACTTGCAGCTAAACTCATACCTTTAAATCCTGCCTCATACTCAAAATTTTGATTTTGAAGATCATATATTTGGCCTTGAAGATAGTCGATTTGATTGTTGAGCTTGAAGATGATGTCACCCATCGAGTTTCCACCCACCTTGTGCTCATGGGTGAATTCCGTGATCATGGAGTGGTTGGCGTTAAGTCCGCGTTCCACCATCCCTTGGCACTTGAAGAGCTCTTGCTCCACCGCTTCAAGCCTGGCTTCCATGCTTCCTCTATTCTTGGGCCCTTGAACATCCTGGATGTGAAGCACCCCTCACGCATCTCAATGGCTTGAGGGTGTTTCATCACCTCCGATAGGTAGAGGTTGATGACCTTCTCATAGAACTTGTCCTTGGAGGAGCTTGATAGAGCCATGGCGATCTAGATCTGTCAGAAAAATAGCACGAAACAAGAACAGAGGATATTTCTGACGCGGTGGTCAAAACGTCTGAGAGTATATATAAAGAATTTTTATCTTGCAAAAAAAGTATTCTAGAGGAAAATGGAGTCGGGAAGGCTCACGAGGGGCCCGTGAGCCACCAGGGCGCACGTCCTAATGCCTCGTGTGCACCTCGTGGGTCCCCTCAGCTGTTCGTTATTTTTGTATTTCTCTAATATTCCAACTAACAGAAAATATTTTATGGAATTTTTGCAGTCGGTTTACTTACCGTAACACATACCCACACTGCAGGATGCTGCTAATGCGACACTACGATCAGAGACCCTTCGAGAAACTGTGTGCGATGCAATAATCGCAAATGGTGGTGTAAAAAACCGTAAAAAAAGGTGCAAAACATTTGCGCTGACGGATGCATCAAACACGATTCAGATATTAGTTGCATGTGCGATGTAGGGCATACAGTTTAGTTCAATTAACTGTTTGCGATGAGGAGGAACAAAAGAAACGGGCAGCCAAATGAAGGTGTGTGCGATATACATCATACGGTTCACTCGGATGAACCGTTTGTGAATAGGCAACACAAAAGAAACGGTCAGCCAGATCAAGGTGTGTGCGATATACGTCATGCGGTTCACTCGGATGAACTATTTGCGTCGAGACAAGAGAACATAAACGGTTCAATATAACAAGATGTGTGTGATACGCGGCGAACAGGTTTGTAATCAGAAATGTGTGCGAAGACCGATAATGACACAGACGATTGTTGCTAATAAGACGTGTGTGTTGTGCAATGGGATTGCATACAGAACAACAACATACATGTATATACACACACACGTATAAGGACATGGTTGCATAACCGAATTAGACATCTACTTACATAGGTGGCTACTACAACCATGGCATTTGCACACACCAAAGTAAACTATTACATGCATAATTACATAGGTGGATACTACAACATGACATTTCCACACACCAAAGTAAACTATATATTACATCACTACAAAAAAATACACTTCCGTGATGATACATGTTTGTCACAGTAGGTCATGTTTTCTGTCATGCATGTACATCCATGACGATTTGATGACAGAATCAAGATAGTCATACCTGTGCTGTCATAGAAGTGTTCCATGACATTACCAAAATTATCATCACGGAAGTGTCCACTTCCATGACGATAAATCGCGCGTCACAGAAGTGCTTTCGTCAAGGGTGACCGACACGTGGCATCCACCATAACGGAACACTATTAAGCTATCGGGTCCGGTTTTGGATCCGATAACTCGTTAACAGCCTCGACCAATGGGGATTTTCCACGTGTAAAATCATCATTGGTTGGAGGAAACACGTGTCGGCTCACCGTTGGGACAGATGTCATCCACTCATTGGACTGAAGGCGCCTATGATACGTCGACATGTGGCACGACCCAACAGAGGCCCATTCCTGTGAAAAGGACGGCCCGTTTGACTTGGTCAAAAGGTGGCGGGCCGGCCCACGAAAAGCCTGTTCACGGCCTGTTCGCATATAGCTCATTTACAGCCGGCTAACCCAGGGCCCGTTACGACCTATCCGAATTATGCCCAGTAGCGTCATCTAGGCTGTCCAATATGATTCCAGCCCATTTTAAGTTTCGAACCATGTATGGCCCATGAAGTCTTTCGGCCCATATGAGGCCCTTTGTAACTCTTGGCCCATTAACAACCCGTGGTGAAACTGGCCCATAATGAACAATGTATCACTTTATACCCATTAACGGCCGATTAATCCATTGGGCAATTTGCAGCCCATGTTATCTTTCGGCCTTCTCAGGGCCCATTTATTCTTGGGCTCATTTCCAACATTCGGTTACTTACGGCGAGTTACTGTCATTTTTTGCTTGTGGGCCAAATTCAGCCCGCAGTTACAGTCGGCCCGTTTGTGGCCCGTTAATACGTTGAGCTGTTTTCATAGCGTCGTCAAATACGGCCTATTAACAATGGCCCGTTATGGTCGGCCCATGAACGGACGATTCCAACTCTAGCCCGTTTACTGCCATAATGCGGCCTGTTATTGGCCCATGTTTGGCCAATCAATCATACGGTCCGTATAAGGCCCATTGATGATATGGCCCATAGAAGGCCCATTGTTTCTACGGCCCGTAGAAGGCCCATTGTTTCTACGGCCCGTAGAAGGCCCATTGTTTCTACGGCCCGTAGAAGGCCCATTATTTCTACAGCCCGTAGGAGGCCCAGTGTCACTACAGTAAATATGTAGCCCATGGTTATTGTGGCCTAGTTTTAAAAAATAGGTTATTGTGGCCACTACCGAACCGCGGAAAAAGAACTGCACTGACTACAAGCAAACAAATAAACAAGACAACAAGGAAATAAATAAGCAAGCAACTTACACTAGGCTATCACGACTATTACACATATTACATCCACTGGGCATCAAAGTTCACCACCAGTGCAAATAAACGCGCTGACAAAAGAATATACAAAACTGAGAGCACTTCAGAAGGCACTAGGCCTGGCCAGGTCGGGCCCCGCAAATAGCTGAAGAAGCTGATTAGACCTCAGTTGTGTCAATGATAGATGCTTCATCCCTAGCTGTATGGCACGATAGTGCGCAAGGCATTCCTCTGACATCTTCATTACATCTTTGACTTCAAGTCGGAGCTAAGCTGAAGCAAGCCTTTCTGATTTAAGTTGAGACTGAAGAAGTCTTGATTGAGGTAGCGACTGCACAGAGGTTGTCTCACACCTGCTGGTGAGTATCTTCAACTCACTGTCTTCATCAAGACAGGACCTTGGGGTCATCTCGCTGTCCTCAAGATGGTTTGGCTCACTATCTTCCCTAAAGTTCTGCCTGGCATAAGAGATACGACTCTGAAAGAGAAACAAGGAGACACATAACATGTTTCACAATTATACAAGAAAATAAATGGATCTGTTCTGCATAAGGAACATGTTTTTACAACTACAATTTAAAACTGGTAGTTGTTGCAAACATCCAATCAGATGTAAACAACAAAGTAAACAGCAGTGGAGGAAATGATGCCTATTAAAATCTATACTAGAACAAAGTTTGAAGGCTTGAGAAGGATGAACTTACATTACATGTTAACACGGGCTGGACAAAACCCTTCTCCATGTTGATGGAAGGATAATTCAATAAATTCCCCAAAGAAAATTCTTTATAAGCATTGCCATTATTCTACATTTTGCAAAGAGTAAATATAGATCAAACAATATTGGAAGAAACAGAGGATAATGAAGCTCAGGTGCAGACTGATGATACATAATCAAATAGCAATTAATTAAGTACAACGTTACAAGGCAAAAGGGAGAGAGGTACTGACAAGAGCAATGCAGAGCCCAGTATTGTTGTGAGATCATATAATCCTTTGAGCAAGGAGATTCATTTGAAATTAGTTTTCATACAAGAGAGAAGGTAAGGCACATGCAAAAATTTATGAGTTCAAATCTTGAATTGATATCATAGATAGTACCTAACGTTGGGCTCTCAGAAGTTCTAATAGGGGTTTGTCCACTGGAGTAGGGGTAAAGTGTGGTATAGTTGGGCCTGTGTTTTCCGTGGCTGCTGATCTATCTGATTTAACAGGTATCACTACCTTTTCCAAATACCTAGTTTGTACTTCTTGAGGATTTGTACTCACCCTCTTCCTTTTGGACATCTATTACGAAAGAACAACATTTGACTGGAAAAACATAGTATGACGACACATGGAATAGGTACAGAAAATGGATAGGTATGGCATATACTCATATATGATGCTTAAACTAAGAAGATGGTGTAACAAAGTAGAAGTAATGCAAGAGGTCAGATGCAAAATATGTGCGACCGGTACAACCTTACCAAGTTAGAGCAATCACCTTGATGGGTGAATAAGATAGGCCATCCTCCACCATGCCAAGTTTGTTAGCCAGTGGATTGTTCCGCAATATTCCTCTCGTGCGCCCATTCTCATATTCATTTTGATAATGTTCAATATCTCACATGCATGAAAACATAAAAACAAGTGAGATTATCTTTGTAATGCAAAAGTGATTCTAATCCAATACTCCCTCCCTGTAAACCCCTTTGTGCTATCTCTGCAATTCTTTTAAGAGATGCCATGCATGCTGTAATTTGGTGTGTGCATTAATATAATGTGGCCTACTACTCAAAATATGAGAGCTCTAGAAGTGATGACACTTCGCAGATGACAGCTTCAACATATAGTAAAGAAGAACAAGTTGACCTAACCTGACAGATTCAAAATATACTAAGGGAGAACAACTCGACCTGACCAGTTGACCGCAAGAGAAGAGGGTCATCTTAAAGAAGAGCAGAAGAGCAAGCAGATTGAAGATATTACAAGTCTTTCAATACAATGTCAGTTGGCCACCCATGATGAACCAGAGCACACAGAGAAATACTATTCCTTCCGGTCTCTCCATATGTGGCTCACATGCATTTCAAAACTAAAGTAGGAACATTTAGCTGACCAATTAAACATCTCTCAGTTTTACTAATATCAGCATAATATCATATATGAATTTGTACAACTAAGCTTGTTTAGCTCGATGGGTGGAGCAGTGCTATTACGACACGAACCACATAGGCTGATCGTGGTCATCATAAAATGGGAAAACCGTAAGCATGATGAGTATAGTGTTGACCGTGCCAGTGGGATGGCAGATCTGAAGCTGCAAACCGCACAAAGGGTAGTTAGCAACCGATGTTTGCTTTGAAATAACAACTAAGATTTGGTATGGACAAGAAACTATAGTCAACAAGTGACAAAGAAATGCAATTCTGCTGTCTCTCTATATGTCGCGACATGCATTTGGAAACTCAATTGGGACCTTTAGCTAACCAATTAAATGTGCCTATTAACTAATATCAGTATCATATCACAATCATATTTGAAAACTAAGCTTTGGAATTTTGAGTGTTGTGTTGTTTAGCTTGAAGGATGGAGTAATGCTAGTACGATAGAAGGCAGCTACGCAGATCATAGTAGAGTAGATAACAGGGGAAAACCCTAAGCATCAAGAGTAAAATCAGGAAAGTGGAACTAGCTGGACCAGTGGGTGGCGCACATGCTTTTTGAAACGAATATAGGAACATTAG
Organism: Triticum dicoccoides; assembly: GCF_002162155.2. Lineage (NCBI taxonomy): Eukaryota > Viridiplantae > Streptophyta > Magnoliopsida > Poales > Poaceae > Triticum > Triticum dicoccoides. The sequence goes on along the minus strand of NC_041383.1, from coordinate 248,154,402 downwards.
GTGACCAATTAAATGTTCTCTATTTTAGTGATATGAGCATCATATCAGATTCGTATTTCAACATGTAAGCTTTGGGTTGAGGTCTTGAGGAGCAGTGCTAGCACGACACGAAGCACCTATGATGATGGTAGTGAATATAAAGGGGGGAAACCATAAGCTTTACAAGTATAGTGCCTGTTCCATGGCGGATCTGAAGGTGCAAACCGAACAAAGCTACTTCGCAACCAATGTTTGCTTTCAACTAGCCACTACGATTTGGCACGGACAAGAAAAGTACAGTAAACAAATTACAATCTATTTTCCGGGTGAGATAAAAAACTTAAGCACATATGGAAGAGTACCACCTCTCTTGCGACATCGTGTAGGCCTCTGCTGATATGTTAAGGGTGCTGCGGGTGCGATGGTTGTCGGCGGCAGGGAAGAAGACTTAAGACGGCAGACGGCCGGGTCGAGGGATATATCATGTTGCCGTGGACGAGGCAGTCGTAGGAGCAGCGACGACAAGGTGGACGACGATGCTGATGAAGCGAGGACGTGATGAAAGGATCCTGGTCCAGCGCCGTGGATGAGAGACATCCATCTCTTGCAGTGGACGACGGGGTAGGGGTAGCGGCTCTGGCAAGGTAGACAATGGGGTGGCGGACGGAGGAGGCTGGCCGCAGTGGGGAGGTTGCCGTGGCCGACAGTGTATGAATGGGGTAATGGAGGGGGAGGGGGGATCTCAAACTTTGGGACACGCTTCTCTAAAATGTGAGAAAGTTATGAACTTATCCCCCGTTTAAAATTTCGGACATCACGTCGGTTTGGGATAGGACGGTAATATCACATCTCCCAAATATTTGCCGGTAACTATTTCGGGCGAGGAGAGGGTGTTTTGCCGCCCACGGTCGGCGCCCATGGTGTATGAAATGGGGCTGACAGGTAGGGCGGTTGTGTGACGTCTGAGGGAAGTTACACATCTGCCCCTATTTAAAATATTAGCCTACATCAATTTCGGACGAGGAGAGTTTGTTTTGCTACCCACCGTGTATGAATGGAGAAATGGAGGGAGATACACATGTCTTTTGGACAGGCTTGAATCAAATGTGTTTTGCCGCCAACGTTTGGGGCCCATCATGTCTGAATGGGCTCAGAGGCCGTCGTGTCACGTCTGATTGAAGTTACTAGTCTACCCCTATCGACAACAGTGTAAATCCGGTCGATAAGGATGTCAAGTGTCAGGGGTAGACAGTAATTTCCATCTCGCAAACACTTGCTTCGAGCAGCCCACATATCATAGTGGGTGTTTAGCCGCTTCGTTCAAAACTTGGGAGAATTAGCATTCATGTTTGCCCTGGGCCCTGGCAAACTAAATTCAAATCCAATTTGTATTCGATTACGAATATCCACAGATAATTCTATGTTTTGTTATTTATTTCTTCAAAACCACAACAAAGATTTATTCCACCTTTATATATGATTATGATTTAGAAATGCCGTGATCTTCGAATTCAATAGGTTGGATACACTTTGAGTCAAATAGTTATTTCATCCAATACAATATGCTCACACGAAAAACAGTTCACCTTATGTCAATCATACAAGTACCGAGGATTACCTCGCCTAAAAAATTCGGATCATTACAACACATGGACAATATAGGGGGTCTTACAACATAATCCATTCAGAGACATGACACAAAATGCAAGTACAATAATCTAATGACAATTTCAACTGGTATCTAAAGAAGAACCGGGATTACCCTGGGCTTCAGATAGCAGAAACTACAGGACCTCCTCCGTCTTCAAATGCAACATTCTTACTTCCTCCAATTCTTGGTTTGCTTGCATAATGTGTGCCGCTAATTGCATAATTTCCAGCCTCAAGATAAAGATTACCTCATTCATGGCAGCCACACCATCTCTTTCTGCCTCTAGTAGAGCCTCAAGAACTATAATATTTGTGCTTAGACTGCTCTCCGGCGGTGTTGCCTCTGAACTGCTACCATCTGGTAACATGGATGGCGCACTGCTTCCACAAACAGATTCTGGGGTTGTACATTGTGTCCTAGTGTAAACGACATCCTGAAAGGTTTCCGCTGGACATAAGTAAGAGATAGTTATCGCATGATCCAGGCAGTAAGCTTACATGGTAAACGACATACGAATTATTGCCGAGCATGGCAAGCTATATTTAAATGGTTCGAAGCAGCATCAGCCGAAAAGAAATTAAAATGGTAAGATGAAACTAGGGATGTAAGTGGCAAATAAACGACATCCGCCAGTCCCATCTAGTTAGTTTTTGCTAGCTCCCTAGTTCGTTTTCCTCAAAAAACAAAAACTCTTTTGAGCTATCATACCACTAGTGGACTTTAATCGGGATTAAACGGGACCCAGTTGACATCCCTAGTTGAAAGGGAGTGTACCACCACTATATGTAAGTTTCCAAGGCATCTAAGCAGTTGAAATAATCTGAGAAAGCACTTAACAGTGTGGCCTCATATAAACTATGAAGAAAGTCTTGTGATGAAGTTCAGAGGAAAAGTTAAGGACTCAAATGAACTAGGCATGCATTTCTTTACGATAGTACAACAGACACTGCTGACATATTGGCCAACTCAGGTATAGCGTAACAAGTAAAAACAAGCTTTCGAATCAAGCAATACAACAAAGTAGACAACTGAACTATTTGTAATTCTGTAGGATTATAGGTTGAGGGTACAAGCCAAGAAATCAGCCCACCCGCATTACAGTTCACATGTACTAAAACACACTGGCTTACCATATGTTGCTATGAAGCCTCGCTGCTGTTGAAATGTTCTTTGAAGATATCGTCAGCTTCCCGTGGTTGCAAATCTAGTTGTTGTAGTTTATTCTGCACCCTCTATTTAGGTAAAATTAATTTTACTCACATGCACTGGTTCGAATTGATCATCAATGGTTCATCTAAACTAATGAAAGAAGGGTGTGTGCATACACGACAATATATCTGCTTCCCTCTATTTTTATGCTTGTTCGAGGTGCCAGCCCCAAAAGAACAAATATTTTGCTTGATGGGGTTGGTAGCTCCATAATTAATAGAAGCATCAAATTAGTCATGCAACTTGGGAAGATCAAGAACACACAAACAAGTAATGAACAGAGGCTCGGAGCAGTGATGTAATAGCTAGCATCAGAAAATGTAGGGTAAAACGAACAAAAAGCAGCGGAACCACATGCTAGTTTGCTGATGTGTAATTAAGCATAGAGAACATTAAGCAGTCTGATGGAACCAACAGGTGGCATCAGAACAACACCATTATCATAAATATAGCATGCAAGAAGTAAAATAGTAGGCAGTGATATCTAGGAAGTACAGTAATACTTAGGACAAAACTAAAGCTTATTAACTATATGTGCACTGGTATGTAATTTAGCACATGTAACATGTTCACTGCCAGAAGTATGGCCCTACAGGTGCAACCAAAATAACGCATCTCATGAAAAATTGAATGATGCCCTAAAGAAATTCAAAGGTGCGGTGCTTATGCTAAGAAAGTGAACGCAGGCGCCGGCCGTTGGATAATAGTACCTGATTCTCGGCGGCGTATGGGTGTCATTGTCATACTTGATAGCTAAGGATCGTCGATGGTGCTCATGTTGCGGTTGAGTTTGGGCCGGCTGTCACCATCGCTGAAGTGGCTCCGGTGCTACGGTTGCAGCGCCTATTGACATACAAGAAAGCTCATATGTGGTAAGTGAACAGTTGCACGATAAAGAGAAAAACCGAAGGAGTACAAATCAAAATAACCTGATGAGGCTGCGGCGTCGGTAAAGCAGGGCCGGTGGAGTTGAATATGGCATTCGTGGAGCGGGTCCGATGCAGTGGACGAAGGCTTCGGCGGGCGTATTGTACAATGCTTTCGGTGAGGCAGATCTGTTGCGGCGGACGAGGGCTTGTATGAAGGGCCAGCGATGGGGCGGACGAGGGACTCAGTGAAGAGCCTACACTATGGTGGGGTGCCGGTTAAGCAGATCCGATGGAGTGGACCATGATGGCGGTCAAGGAGATCTGGAGCGGTGGACAAGCCAGTCGCTGAAGCAGCTCCGGTGAAGTGGTGAGTTGGCAGTTGGGGGTTCCAAGGTGCGGAAGGTAGATCCGGCGGGGTGTGAGGTCCACCGCTGCGGCGGAGGACTAGATTCGGTGGCTTGCCGTGGTTGGGGGGCTCGGAGAGGGGAAGGGGAGGGGCTTGTTGGAAATATGCCCTAGAGGCAATAATAAAATGGTTATTATTATATTTCCTTGTTCATGATAATTGTCTATTGTTCATGCTATAATTGTGTTATCCGGAAATCGTAATACATGTGTGAATATACAGACCACAACAAGTCCCTAGTGAGCCTCTAGTTGACTAGCTCGTTGATCAACAGATAGTCATGGTTTTCTGACTATGGACATTGGATGTCATTGATAACGGGATCACATCATTAGGAGAATGATGTGATGGACAAGACCCAACCTAAGCATAGCACAAGATCGTGTAGTTCGTTTTGCTAGAGCTTTTCCAAATGTCAAGTATCATTTCCTTAGACCATGAGATTGTGCAACTCCCGGATACCGTAGGAGTGCTTTGGGTGTGCCAAACGTCACAACGTAACTGGATGACTATAAAGGTGCACTACGGGTATCTCCGAAAGTGCTTGTTGGGTTGGCACGAATCGAGACTGGGATTTGTCACTCCGTATGACGGAGAGGTATCTCTAGGCCCACTCGGTAATGCATCATCATAATGATCTCAATGTGACCAAGTGTCTGGTCACGGGCTCATGCATTACAGTACGAGTAAAGTGTCTTGCCGGTAACGAGATTAAACAAGGTATTGGGATACCGACGATCGAATCTCGGGCAAGTAACGTACCGATTGACAAAGGGAATTGTCGGTGTCAAAACCGGCGGATCTCGGGTAGGGGTTCCCGAACTGTGCGTCTAGGCGGATGGTAACAGGAGACGAGGGACACGATGTTTTTACCCAGGTTCGGGCCCTCTCGATGGAGGTAAAACCCTACGTCCTGCTTGATTAATATTGATGATATGGGTAGTACAAGAGTGGATCTACCACGAGATCAAGGAGGCTAAACCCTAAAGCTAGCCTATGGTATGATTGTTGTAATGTATGTTGTGTCCTACGAACTAAAGCCCTCCGGTTTATATAGACACCGGAGGAGGCTAGGGTTACACAGAGTCGGTTACAATGGTAGGAGATCTACATATCCGTATCGCCAAGCTTGCCTTCCACGCCAAGGAAAGTCCCATCCGGACACGGGACGGAGTCTTCAATCTTGTATCTTCGTAGTCTTGGAGTCCGGTGGACGATGATAGTCCGGCTGTCCGGACACCCCCTAGTCCAGGACTCCCTCAGTAGCCCCCGAACCAGGCTTCAATGACGATAAGTCCGGCGCGCATAATGTTCGGCATTGCAAGGCGGGTTCCTTCCTTGAATAATCCAGAGAAGATCGTGAACACCAGGATAGTGTCCGGCTCTGCAAAATAAGTTCCACATTCTACCGTAGAGAGAATAAAATGTACACCAGTCCAATCTGCTGACGTATTATGCGGCGTGACATCACACCGCTACCAAGCCACTGTTTGAATCGTTTTTTACTTAACACCACCTCAGCACGTTTAGCGAAGCGGGTCCCTTGGCACGTCTTGTCGAAGCAGAGATCGTGTTCCCCTTATTCCGGGATTCTCATCAATACGGACGTGGGTAACCCAACCGCGCCATTGATGGTGGTGCTTGGGAGATAAGCGAGTTTTACCAGGCCGGTGAGGGACGCACAGTTTCGTCCGCCTATATATAAGGGATAAGGATTTACCTTCTCACCTACGCCTTCTTCCTCCTTTGCTTATCCATCTCCGCGCACTCAAGCTCCAACACCCAAGCTCGCGCATCTCGCCTTGACCTTCTCCGAATATGTCCGGAGCGGGAGGCAAGTGGTTGGCCTCCACCGTCAAGGAGGAGCATATCACCAAGCTGCACAACGCCGGATACCTTTCCGGCAATATCGCGCATCGGCTGCCTGACGAGGGGCAGCTCATCCCTACCCCCGGGCCTCACGAGAGGGTCGTCTTTCTTCCCCACTTCCTCCGCGGACTGGGCTTTCCGCTCCATCCATTCGTCCGGGGGCTCATGTTCTACTACGGCCTAGATTTCCATGATCTGGCGCCGAACTTCATCCTCAACATCTCGGCGTTTATCGTCGTGTGCGAGGCCTTCCTCTGCATCCGGCCCCACTTCGGCCTGTGGCTCAAGACCTTCAACGTCAAACCGAAGGTTGTGATGGGCACGCAAGCGGAATGCGGAGGCGCCATGTTGGGCAAGATGCCCAACGTTCTTTGGCTCGAAGGGGCCTTCGTGGACTCCGTCAAGGGGTGGCAATCGGGGTGGTTCTATATCACCGAGCCGCGCAAGCCCACATGGCCGGCGACCCTCGAGTTTAGATCTGGCGTCCCCATGCAGCTCACCTCCTGGAAAGAGAAGGGCCTGCTGTGGGGCAATCCGAAGGAGGTGACGGGACTCCAAGCCTGCATCTAGAAGCTGGTGAGCAATAAGCTCAGGCTCGTCGACGTGGTCCAAGTCATGCTCATCCGCCGGATTCTCCCATGCCAAGAACGGGCATTCAATCTGTGGGAGTTCAATCCGAAACAGCACCAGGCGCTGAGCGGGCTCTTCGATACGACATACGAAGGCGCCTGGAGGGTGCTGTTTAAGGGCGACGAAGCCCCCGCATCCGTGACAGAAGATCGCGGATTCCGCTCGCAGCATCCTGCTGACGAGGTAAGTGATTCAACCCCTTAACGGGACACTTATTGTTAAGAGTTTGACCCTAAGCGGGTTTCAATCTTTCTTCTCCTTTGACAGGAGTGGATGAAGAAGGCCGAGCAGCTCATCTGCCCCGGCTCCCATGCCAGAAGACCCAGTGGACACCCGTTTAGCAGGGCTGCTGGTTCCGGCACCGCATGTGGTGCCGGAGAAGAAGGCCAAGAAGGTGGCCATGGGTACTCGGAAGAGTACCCGTTTTCAAGTGTCCGACGAAGAGGCGGACTCCTCCCCCGAAGATGAGGAGGAGGAAGAAGATTTTCTCCCAGAGGAGGGAGAGAGAAAGAGGAAGGCCTCCCCTACAGGAGAGGCCGAAGGGTCCAAGAGGGGAAAAACTATTCCTCCGGACAGCTCCGCCAACACCAACATTGGCGAAGAGGAGTGGCCTTCAAGGGCCAGGCCTCCAGCGAGATCGTAAGTATCCGGATCCCTGTATAATCTGAAATTGCTTTCGTGCCACATAGTGTCTTTCTAATGCCGCATACTGTCCGCAGTCCGGCCGATGATGATCTCCCCGCTTCATCGAGCGGGTCGTTGGCCCCGTCGGATGTGGATTCACTTCCGACTGCCTCCACCCCCCGCGCCGATGAGGACGCTGAGGTGGGATCCCAAAGAGGACCCATCAGGAGGAGGCTCCGGAGGCGCCGCAAGGCAGCCTCCCGGACTTTGCGCCGGACTCTACATCGGAACCTGCAATGGTTCCAGAGTCCGGCAAGCGGCCCCTTCGAAAGAAGGGCAAGACTGTGACGCCGGCGGTCTCTGTCCAACCGGAGGCGCCGGACAACTTGCTGGAGGCGCTCAAAAGCGCTTCCATCGAGGAAGAACACCACACTATCATGAGTGCGGTGATTCAGAAGGTTCAGCTCGCTAAGAGCGGGCTGACCAAAGCCTGCAGCAGCCTTTTAACAGGCTTTGAGGTAAGAAGTTAAAGTTATATAATGTAATACCGCATAGACAGTAGCCCCTGATGCTCAGTTCGGTGTTCGGAAAGAAAAAGCCGGATTGAGGATCTAACAAGATATACGCAGGGTTGCTTAAAATCTGTCAATATGGGTTTGCAGGCTGCGCTGCTGACCTCTGCCGCACTAACGGTGGAGGCCGATGTGCTGAAGAAGGATCTCGAGCGGTCCGAGCAAGAGCTCGGCCATGCCAAGAGGCAGCTCGAGGAAAATGAAGGTGAGGAACACCACTTTTAATAATTACCTTACAGAAAAGGGTTTTGGTTGCGATAGAGTAAATAAGGATAATACGGGTATTGCAGGGGCCACTAACGTGGTGGCAGCCCTGAAGGAGGCTGTTTCCGCGGCTGAACGCAGTGCGGCCGCGGGACGGGCGGAGCGAGAAAAGCAGGAGGCACGGGTAGCGGAAGTTCGGCAAGAGCTCCAGGCTCTCATGGAGAAACATGAGAGTTTGGAGCGTGACTCGAAGACTCGAGAGTCCGAGCTTGCCTCGGCTCTCGAAAGTGCCAAGTCCGCCAAGGCCGAGGCCCGTAAGGCCCTTTAGGAGGTTGAGGATATAAAGAAGATAGCGGCGGGTAAGGCATTTTTCATGCAAAGCAGGCATGTTAATGTAAACTACCTGACACTTACCCGCATTCGGAGCTCTCCAGGGGCGTTTGCAGATCTACCGTGTAGTGCGTCTGATGCCGCCGCATTCTATCATGGCGAGGAGGGGAGCTCGACGGAGAAGGTCTTCTGGTCTCAGTACGCTGAGGCCGGCCATCCGGTGCCCCCAAGCGACCAGCTGAAGCAGCTGGTCGAACTCCACAAGGTAGCTGAGGAGGCCATGAAGGGCCTCATAGTCCAGCTATGGCCTGAACAGGTCGTGCCTGGGAGCTACTTTGGCCTTGTGCGGCGGCTGGTGGATGCATGCCCCTGGGTGGATGTCGTCAAGCGCTCCGCCTGTATTGAAGGTGCTCGCCGGGCCCTCGCCCGCACAAAGGTGCATTGGGGCAGGTTGGATGCGGAGAAGCTTCTCACGGACCCACCGCCACCAGGCAAGGAGTATTGCACGCCCGAAATGTATTATAAAACTGTCCTGAAGGGAGCCCGCGATATTGCGGATGAGTGCCCCAGAAATGTAATCTTTGAGTAAACTCGTTATGTATCATCTTGTGCGCTGAAACTTTGTTCATGTGCGCGTTAAGCAACTCTTGTTTAATTTAAAATATTACCTTCTGTGCGGCCGTTTATAAAAATCTGAGAGATGGCAAGTCGTTGGCTTCAGCCCCCAAGCCACGAGTGCTGGGGTGTTCGGGATAAACTTGAGCGCTCTTGTTCCCACTATTGGGTCCATCTAGGGAGGCGCTCAACACAACGAACAAGGCAACCGGACTTATAGTGCTTGAACACTCTCACTTAGCCATAGAATTCTATAATTTTAAATTTCGGCGAAGCCCCTAGTATTCGGAAGACCGAATCCGGGGCGCTATCCACGCCTTCGTCGGACATTGTCCGGAACTTCGCTCGAAGCGGCGTGAGTCTTTAAGGACCCGAAAAAACCTCTCGAACAGCGACCAGTCTCTCGCCTTATCATGCCGGTCAGTTTTAGCTTTCTCCACTGAGGCGCTCGCCCGGCTCAACCGGGGCGCAATCGCAGTGGCTCCCAGTGCCACCTTAGCCGACAGAACGGAACGTAAGGCACCAAAACGTGGGAGCCGGGCAAACCCAACTATTGACTCAAGACGTGATTCGGAGCCGATTCATATAATGCTATAAGTTCGGGGTGCCGCACTTATGAAAGTGTTCGGACTTTATCACACCATAGTCTGGGGAACAGAAGCCCCTGGCGTATTCGGCCGTACGAAAATATACGGGCGCAAGATGTCATATAATGAGCATATATATATATATAAAAGGTAATGCAATTGCAATCAAAAAGGGTGCTGCATTGTTTATGAAAGAGAGTCTGCTATGAGAGCGGACTGATACAAATAGTGCGGTAAGCAAGGGATTTGGACTAAATAAACATGTCCCCCTCCAGGGGTGAGCTGCGGACTTGGTGTATATAATCGAATTTAATGCTCGTAATTGAGACCACCTGAGTGTTCGTCGCAGCCTTCTTTCGTCCCTGACTGTTGCATCATGAGTTCGGCAGGTTCACCGCCGGACAGGGCCTCTGGTTAACGGAGTCCTGTATACATAGAGAAGAAAAAGAAAAGATAACAAAAAAAAGGGGGGCACACTTGCGAGCCCCCGGTGTGGTCGAACCGCACTCTGGGTTCGTTTATGATTGTGCCCCCTCCCCTGTGCCCATGGTATCTCCAAAGCGTAATGATGTACGCGGAGTGTTATTCTTGCGATCAAGCGCGGGCGAGGGTTGGGGCCGCATTGCTACGCGTGCTCTGATCGCGCCAGGTGGTCTTGGTTGGTATTGCTTCGGGCGCGTTTTGCTGTATCTGGCCGTTTAATGGCCGAACTCGAGAATTGCCTTAAGAGGCTACTCTGCACTTCTGCCGCGAGAGCCGCTGTATGTTCCTCCGTTCGGAGGGAGCGTTCCGTGTTCCCGTTGACCGTGATGACTCCACGAGGGCCTGGCATTTTGAGCTCGAGGTATGCATAATGCGGCACCGCGTTGAATTTTGCAAACGTGGTCCGTCCGAGCAAAGCGTGATAGCCGCTGCGGAACGGGACTATGTCGAAGATTAACTACTCGCTCCAGAAATTATCCGGGGATCCGAAGACCACTTCCAGTGTTACGGAGCCTGTGCAATTGGCTTCCACACCTGGTATGACACCTTTAAAGGTCGTCTTTGTAGGTTTAATCCTTGAGGGGTCTATGCCCATTTTGCACACTGTATCCTGATAAAGCAGGTTCAGGCTGCTACCGCCGTCCATCAGGACTCTCGTGAGGTGAAATCCATCGATGATTGGGTCTAAAACCAATGCGGCGAATCCGCCATGGCGTATGCTGGTCGGATGGTCTCTTCGATCGAAAGTGATCGGACAGGAGGACCATGGATTGAACTTCGGGGCGACTGGCTCCATCGCATAGACGTCCCTTAGCGCGCGTTTCCTCTCCCTCTTGGGTAGGGTCGCGTAAATCATGTTCACCGTCCGCACTTGTGGGGGAAAACCCTTCTGTCCTCTATTGTTCGGCGGTCGGGTCTCTTCCTCGTCATCGCTGTTTAGCCCCTTGTCATTGTTTTCGGCAATTAACTTGCCTGCTTGCTTGAACACCTAGCAGTCTCTATTAGTGTGAGTGGCTGGTTTTTCAGGGGTGCCATGTATCTGGCATAGGCGATCGAGTATTCGGTCCAAGTTGGACGGACCCGGAGTGGTTCTTTTGAATGGCTTCTTCCGCTGACCGGGTTTAGGGCCTCGGAATCCGGCGTTGACTGTCGTATCCTCCTTATCGTCGCCGTTAATGCAGCGTTTGTTTTTGTTTCGACGTGACCTGCCGTTGTTGTCCTTTATATCCGGACTACCAGAATTTTTACGGAGATTGTTGCTGCGGGCTAGCCAGCTGTCCTCTCCCGCACAGAAGCGGGTCATTAATGATGTGAGGGCTGCCATAGATTTCGGCTTTTCCTGCCCCAGGTGCCGGGCTACCCATTCATCCCAGATGTTATGTTTGAAGGCTGCAAGGGCCTCTGCATCCGGACAATCGACGATTTGGTTTTTCTTTGTCAAGAACCGTGTCCAGAATTGTCTGGCCGATTCATCTGGCTGCTGAATAATGTGGCTTAGGTCATCGGCGTCTGGTGGTCGCACATATGTGCCCTGGAAGTTGTCGAGGAATGCGGCTTCCAGGTCTTCCCAACACCCAGTTGACTCTGCGGGCAAGCTATTTAGCCAATGCCGAGCTGGTCCTTTAAGCTTGAGTGGGAGATACTTGATGGCATGGAGATCGTCGCCGCGGGCCATATGGATGTGGAGAAGATAATCTTCGATCCAAACCGCGGGGTCTGTTGTGCCATCGTAGGATTCGATGTTTATGGGTTTAAACCCTTCGGGGATTTGATGATCCATTACTTCGTCAGTGAAGCATAGCGGGTGTGCGGCGCCTCTGTATTGAGCAATATCACGACGCAGCTCGAGAGAGCGTTGTCTGCTGTGTTCGGCCTAGCCGGGGTTATTGTATCCGGCGTGACGGTATTCGTCATGGGCCGTGGGGCGCCCACGTGATCCGTAAATGGATCTGGATTGCCTTGCTTTGTCCTCCAGTACATCTCGCAAGTCCGGTGCGTTCCCTCTTTGCTTCGTACTTTTGGAGCGATGCCGGGGTACGGTTTTGGCTGGGGGCCTGGATGCCTCTCTGTCACGACCACGGGGTGGTCGGTCAGCCATATCGTGCGCTGGTGACTGAGGTACGTATGCTTCCTCCTCTAATCGGGGGAGCAGCTTGCGTCTTGGGTAACTTTTGGAGGGACGTTCGAGTTTATACTCTTCGGCCGCGAGGACCTCGGTCCATCGATCGGCCAGCAGGTCCTGATCAGCTTGAAGCTGTTGCTGCTTTTTCTTTAGGCTATTTGCTGTGGCAATAAGCCTGCGTTTGAAACGCTCTTGTTCGACGGGATCCTCAGGTACGACGAATTCGTCATCATTGAGGCTTGCTTCGTCTTCGGAGGGAGGCATGTGGTTATGATCCTCAACCTCTTCTGTGACGCCCGGGTAATTAAGCTACAGTGAACCTCTGCTAATGATGCCACGTCACCTCGATTACTGTTCCTAATCAAGTGTTAGTTCGAAACTGATTCAAATTCAAATTCAAAATCAACCAAAGAATAAAAGTTTTCAAATATTAAAACTAAAATGTTCGGAGTGAACCAAATATTGCATAGGTAATTACGGTGGAGAAAGCACACCTTTATAAAATGTTTAAACACTCTAAAATGAATAAAAAAGTAACAATAATAATTATTTAAATGCTTTCAAAATGTTAAACAACTTCAAAACTATTTTGTTTCGGTGCTGTGGCTTAGTTTGCAAACTCTCTTTTGGTGCCACTGTAGTATTTTACTAAAATGAGAAATAAAAGAAAACACAAAAACAGAAAACAATACAAAAGAGAAAAAAAAACTAAAACCTAAAGCTAACAGAAAAAAAGTGGAAGACCCCCTCCCTGGGCCGTGGCCCAACTGGACCAGTCCACTGGCCCAGACCGGCCCCCACTCCCCCATAACCCCACTAAACCGAAACCCTAACCCCCCACTCGCTCCACTCCCTCCCCCGATTCCCCTGGATCGGGATCGACCCCCACTCTCCCCTCACCCTCGCTCCTCTCGCTTCCCCCCGAACCAGATCGGGACGCA
>NC_041383.1:248122297-248140795 GCF_002162155.2 Triticum dicoccoides | reverse complement strand
CTGTGCCTGAACGGCACCCCGGCACGCGCCTAGCTCCGACCCAGCCCGGTGTGTCAACGGGCGCGCTCGCGCCCGCCCCCGTCCGCACACACGCCCCGTTCCGGCCATGGACTCGCGGTGACCACCGCACCCGTGGCGCTCTTGCCTGCGTCGATGAGCCCCTGCTCGGGTCGTCCTGGTCCGGCCGCACCGCCCACGGCCTCGGCAAGCCCCAGCCCTCCTCTTGTCGTGCTGCCGCGGCTCCGCCGCCCCCCAACCGCGCTGTTGGCCCGCGCCGCGGCCAACCCCTCTCCATCGACGCCCCTGCTCCGGCCGCTCCGGCCACCGCGGCCGACGACTCCCCTGGCCGGTGCCCTGTTGCGTTGGGTCAGGGGCTCGGCCCGCTAACGGGCGCCCCGTAGCCTCCTGCACCCGCGCGCCCATGCGCCCACACCCGTTAAGGCCCCCTGGGGCCACTGACATGGGGGCCCCAGCCCCAGAACGTTTTGTTAAAAAAAGGAATTAAAAATAATATATAAAATAAATAAAATAAATAAATAGATAATAATAATTTAATTAATTAATTAATTAAGGAATTAATTAAGTTAATTAATCATAATTACATTAACCTAACTAACTGATTAGTTTAATTAAACAGTAGTTAGATTAGTTAAACACTAATTAGACTAAACAGTCAATGACTAGTGGGACCCACACGTCAGTTGACCAGTCAACACCTCTGTTGACTGCTGACGTCATGCTGACATCATGATGACGTCAGCAAACACTGTCTTGGATAATGTTGAATTTAAATAAATAATTAAAATCAGAAAATGATCAAATCTTTAGAAAATCATATCTTTTAATCCGTAACTCGGATGAAAATACTTTCTACATGAAAGTTGATCAGAACGACGAGACGAATCCGGATACGCAGTCCGTTCGTTCGCCACACACCCCTAACCTATCGAACTCGCAACTTTCCCCCTCCGGCTCCTCTGGTCGAAAACGCGAAACACCGGGAATACTTTCCCGGATGTTTCCCCCCTTAACCGGTACCACCTCATACCACGTTAGGGCACACCTAGCACCGCTCATTGTCACGTCACGCATCGTCGTGTTTATGTTTGCATTGTATTCATTGTTTCTTCCCCCTCTTATCTCCGGTAGACTACGAGACCGACGCTGATGCCACCGAGTACGACTACGTCACCGACGACCCCTCCTTGTCTGAGCAACCAGGCAAGCCCCCCCTTTGATCACCAGATATCGCCTACTCTTTTCTCTATACTGCTTGCATTAGAGTAGTGTAGCATGTTACTGCTTTCCGTTATTCCTATCCTGATGCATAGCCTGTCCTTGCTACTACTGTTGTTACCATTACCTGCTATCCTACTGCTTAGTATAGGATGCTAGTGTTCCATCAGTGGCCCTACACTCTTGTCCGTCTGCCATGCTATACTACTGGGCCGTGATCACTTCGGGAGGTGATCACGGACATATACGATATACTTTACACAGTTACATTACCTGTGATACTGTTCGGAGATGGGGGCTGAAGGGGCAGGTGGCTCCATCCCGGTAGAGGTGGGCCTGGGTTCCCGACGGCCCCCGACTGTTACTTTGTGGCGGAGCGGCAGGGCAGGTTGAGACCACCTAGGAGACAGGTGGGCCTGGCCCTGTCCGGCGTTCGCGGATATTTAACACACTTAACGAGATCTTGGTATTTGATCTGAGTTGGCTACGAGCTTATACGCACTAACCATCTACGCGGGAGTAGTTATGGGTATCCCGACGTCGTGGTATCAGCCGAAGCACTTCAGACGTCAGCGACGGAGCGGCGCGCGCCGGATTGGACTGGAACGCCTGCTAGGCTAGGTCTGCTTCCGGCCTCCCTCGCAACGTGCAGGTGTGCTATGGGCGATGGGCCCAGACCCCTGTGCGCTTAGGTTTAGACCGGCGTGCTGGCCTCTCTGTTTTGCCTAGGTGGGGCTGCGACATGTTGATCTTCCGAGGCCGGGCATGACCCAGGAAAGTGTGTCCGGCCAAATGGGATCAAGCGTGTTGGGTAAGTTGGTGCACCCCTGCAGGGAAGTTAATCTATTCGAATAGCTGTGATCTTCGGTAACAGGACGACTTGGAGTTGTACCTTGACCTTATAACAACTAGAACCGGATACTTAATAAAACACACCCTTCCAAGTTTCACAGACAACCCGGCGATCGCTTTTCCACAAGGCGACGAGGGGAGGATCGCCGGGTAGGATTATGCCATGCGATGCGCCTGAAGATGCTACCTAGAGATGCTACTTGGAGATGCTACTTGGAGATGCTACTTGGAGGACTTCAATCTACTCTCTTCTACATGCTGCAAGACGGAGGCTGCCAGAAGCGTAGTCTTCGATAGGACTAGCTATCCCCCTTTTATTCTGGCATTCGGCAGTTCAGTCCACCGATATGGCCTCCTTACACATATACCCATGCATATGTAGTGTAGTTCCTTGCTTGCGAGTACTTTGGATGAGTACTCACGGTTGCTTTCTCCCCCCTTTTCCCCCTTTCCTTTCTTTCTGGTTGTCGCAACCAGATGTTGGAGTCCAGGAGCCAGACGCCACCGTCGACGACGACCCCTACTACACCGGAGGTGCCTACTACTACGTGCAGGCCGCTGACGACGGCCAGGAGTAGTTAGGAGGATCCCAGGCAGGAGGCCTGCGCCTCTTTCGATCTGTATCCCAGTTTGTGCTAGCCTTCTTAAGGCAAACTTGTTTAACTTATGTCTGTACTTAGATATTGTTGCTTCCGCTGACTCGTCTATGATCGAGCACTTGTATTCGAGCCCTCGAGGCCCCTGGCTTGTATTATGATGCTTGTATGACTTATTTATGTTTTAGAGTTGTGTTGTGATATCGTCCCGTGAGTCCCTGATCTTGATCGTACACATTTGCGTGCATGATTAGTGTACGATTGAATCGGGGGCGTCACAAGTTGGTATCAGAGCCGACTGCCTGTAGGAATCCCCCTTTCCAACTCCTTGGCCGAAGTTGAGTCTAGTCATTGCAAAACTTTTATTAACTTGGCTGTGTGCCTTACGGGCCCACGTCGCCATTGGGTGGTATTAGGATCTTTTATTCCTCGACCTATACTCTGGGACTCTGATCTCTCTTCTATTCGGGTTTAATGAATTTTACTAAATCTAACATTAGGATCTCGTGATCACTTTCACCTGAAGAGCCCCTTATTACCGATGATCGCCTGCTGCACCAGAAGATTTTGAAGATACTCTCTGATGTTCTCTCGAGACTCTGTGTCCGTCGCATTTGCAATTCCCTACCACCGAAATTACCTTATGGATAACTACCTACAATTGCCGTTCATACCTTCATCCCCAGTTGCTCTTGTTATTACAAGATGCCCTAAATTGCTCCCCGTTGTTCCGAAAATCCTTTAAGCTTACTGCCTTGCAGTTCTTTACCACATGAATATCCCTATTGAAAATTCCTCGCACTTATTGAGTATCTGTTCATCCCCCGTTGTTCGTATGTTTAACTTATGTCTGTACTCAGATATTGTTGCTTCCGCTGACTCGTCTATGATCGAGCACTTGTATTCGAGCCCTCGAGGCCACTGGCTTGTATTATGATGCTTGTATGACTTATTTATGTTTTAGAGTTGTGTTGTGATATCGTCCCGTGAGTCCCTGATCTTGATCGTACACATTTGCGTGCATGATTAGTGTACGATTGAATCGGGGGCGTCACATCTTCGTCTGCCGCCCTCTCATGAGGGCTTGCTTCTGCATCCTCCTGCGCTGAATCTTGCTGGAGGGGATTGTCTTCGGCACTCTCTGGGGTATTATTATCTCCTGTGCCAGAATCTCCATTCTTACCGTGGCGGGATTTAGAGCGGCGCCGCTGACGCTGGCGTTTGGGCTGCTTCTTTAAAGAGTCTGCCTCCGCTGCTTCTTCGCCGTCCCCGTCTTTTGGGGTGTCCACCATATATATGTCGTATGACGAGGTGGTCTTCCAGTGCCCTATAGGCGCTGGTTCCTGTTCGTCTCCGGCATCGTCGTCCATAGCGTCGATGTCGTCGGAGTCGTAGTCTAGCATGTTGGTTAGATCGTCGACAGTGGCTACAAAGTGGGTGGTGGGTGGGCTCTGAATTTCTTCGTCGTCCGTATCCCAACCGTCCTGGCCATAGTCCGGCCAGGATTCTCCCGATAACGAGAGATTCTTTAGCGAATTTAGGATGCCGCCAAAGGGCGAGTGTTGGAAGATGTCCGCGGCGGTGAATTCCATAACCGGTGCCCAATCCGAATCGATTGGTAGGGGCACGGGAGGTTCAGAGTCCGGCAAGGAGTCCGGCACCTCGGAATCACGGGTTTCGCGGGGGACAAGATCGATGTTCGGCTCCATCGCCGTGGAAGTTGAAGCCCCGTAGGCGGCGTCTACCCACCGATCCTCGATCTGGGCGATCGGCTCCGGACTGATAGCCGAAGCGGATTCATGTGCAGCCACCAAGGCACTGTTCGGCGGCAGAGCTACATCATGCCCATCGTAACAATGCGGCGCGCTCGGCTGTGGCTCGAGTCCGTCGAAGATCAAGTCTCCGCGGACATCGGCCGTGAAGTTTAGGCTTCCGAATCTGACCTGACGGTCAGGGGCGTAGCTTTCGATCTGCTCCAGGTGGCCAAGCGAATTAGCCCGCAGTGCGAAGCCGCCGAATACGAAGATCTGTCCGGGGAGAAAAATCTCACCCAGGACAGCGTTGTTGGTTGAAGATGCCATCAAGCCTATCGATGACGACACATAGGAACTCTCAATGAAAGCACCAATGTCGGTGTCAAAACCGGCGGATCTCGGGTAGGGGGTCCCGAACTGTGCGTCTAGGCAGATGGTAACATGAGACGAGGGACACGATGTTTTTACCCAGGTTCGGGCCCTCTCGATGGAGGTAAAACCCTACGTCCTGCTTGATTAATATTGATGATATGGGTAGTACAAGAGTGGATCTACCACGAGATCAAGGAGGCTAAACCCTAAACCTAGCCTATGGTATGATTGTTGTAATGTATGTTGTGTCCTACGGACTAAAGCCCTCCGGTTTATATAGACACCGGAGGAGGCTAGGGTTACACAGAGTCGGTTACAATGGTAGGAGATCTACATATCCGTATCACCAAGCTTGCCTTCCACGCCAAGGAAAGTCCCATCCGGACACGGGACGGAGTCTTCAATCTTGTATCTTCGCAGTCTTGGAGTCCGGCGGACGATGATAGTCCGGCTGTCCGGACACCCCCTAGTCCAGGACTCCCTCAGGAATTGTATACGGGATTGATTGAATCCTCGACATCGTGGTTCATCCGATGAGATCATCGAGGAGCATGTGGGAGCCAACATGGGTATCCAGATCCCGCTATTGGTTATTGACCGGAGAGGCGTCTCGGTCATGTCTACATGTCTCCCGAACCCATAGGGTCTACACACTTAAGGTTCGGTGACGCTAGGGTTGTTGAGATATTAGTATGCGGTAACCCGAAAGTTGTTCGGAGTCTCGGATGAGATCCCGGACATCACGAGAAGTTCCGGAGGTGAAGATTTATATATAGGAAGTCCAGTTTCGGCCATCGGGAAAGTTTCGGGGGTCACCGGTATTGTACCGGGACCATCGGAAGGGTCCCGGGGGTCCATCGGGTGGGGCCACCTATCCTAGAGGGCCCCGTGGGCTGAAGTGGGAGGGGAACCAGCCCCTGGTGGGCTGGTGCGCCCCCCTTGGCCCCCCTGCGCCTAGGGTTGGAAACCCTAGGGGTGGGGGGCGCACCAACTTGGCTTGGGGGCAAGCCACCCCCCTTGGCCGCCGCCCCCCCATCTAGATGGGATCTAGAGGGCCGGCACCCCCCTGGACCCCTATATAAAGAGTTGGGGAGGGAGGGCTGCGCACCCCAGCCCCTGGAGCCTCCCTCTCCCTCCCGTGACACCTCTCCCTCTCGCTGTGCTTGGCGAAGCCCTGCCGAGATCGTTGCTGCATCCACCACCACGCCATCGTGCTGCTGGATCTCCATCAACCTCTCCTTCCCCCTTCTGGATCAAGAAGGAGGAGACGTCTTCCCAACCGTACATGTGTTGAACGCGGAGGTGCCGTCCGTTTGGCGCTAGGATCTCCGGTGATTTGGATCACGACGAGTACGACTCCCTCAACCCCATTCTCTTGAACGCTTCTGCGCGCGATCTACAAGGGTATGTATATGCACTCCTCTCTCTCGTTGCTAGATGACTCCATAGATTGATCTTGGTGAAGCGTAGAAATTTTTTATTTTCTGCAACGTTCCCCAACAATGGCATCATGAGCTAGGTCTACGCGTAGTTACTATGCACGAGTAGAACACAAACTTGTTGTGGGCGTAGATGTTGTCAATTTTCTTGCCACTACTAGTCTTATATTGCTTCGGCGGCATCGTGGGATGAAGCGGCCCAGACCGACCTTACACGTGCGCTTACGTGAGACAGGTTCCACCGACTGACATGCACTAGTTATATAAGGTGGCTAGCGGGTGTCTGTCTCTCCCACTTTAGTTGGAGTGGATTCGATGAAAAGGGTCCTTATGAAGGGTAAATAGAAATTGGCATATCACATTGTGGTTTTACGTAGGTAAGAAACGTTCTTGCTAGAAACCTATAGAAGCCACGTAAAAACTTGCAACAACAATTAGAGGATGTCTAACTTGTTTTTGCAGCATATGCCTTGTGATGTGATATGGCCAAAAGGATGTGATGAATGATATATGTGATGTATGAGATTGATCATGTTCTTGTAATAGGAATCACGACTTGCATGTCGATGAGTATGACAATCGGCAGGAGCCATAGGAGTTGTTTTTATTTTTTGTATGACCCGCGTGTCATTGAATAACGCCATGTAAATTACTTTACTTTATTGCTAAATGCGTTAGCCATAGAAGTAGAAGTAATCGTTGGCGTGACAACTTCATGAAGACACTATGATGGAGATCATGATGATGGAGATCATGGTGTCATGCCGGTGACGAAGATGATCATGGCGCCCCGAAGATGGAGATCAAAGGAGCAATATGATATTGTCCATATCATGTCACTATTTGATTGCATGTGATGTTTATCATGTTTTACATCTTATTTGCTTAGAACGACGGTAGCTTAAATAAGATGATCCCTCACAATAATTTCAAGAAAGTGTTTCCCCTAACTGTGCACCATTGCGAAGGTTCGTTGTTTCGAAGCACCATGTGATGATCGGGTGTGATAGATCCTAACGTTCGAATACAACGGGTGTAAGCCAGATTTACACACACAATACACTTAGGTTGACTTGACGAGCCTAGTATGTACATACATGGCCTCGGAACACGGAAGACCGAAAGGTCGAGCATGAGTCGTATAGAAGATACGATCAACATGAAGATGTTCACCGATGATGACTAGTCCGTCTCACGTGATGATCGGACATGGCCTAGTTGACTCGGATCATGTTTCACTTAGATGACTAGAGGGATGTCTGTCTGAGTGGGAGTTCATTGAATAATTTGATTAGATGAACTTAATTATCATGAACTTAGTCTAAAATCTTTACAATATGTCTTGTAGATCAAATGGCCCACGCTAATGTTGCCCTCAACTTCAACGCGTTCCTAGAGAAAACCAGACTGAAAGATGATGGCAGCAACTATACTGACTGGGTCCGGAACCTGAGGATCATCCTCATAGCTGCAAAGAAAGATTATGTCCTAGAAGCACCGCTAGGCGAAGCACCCTCCCAGAGAACCAAGACGTTATGAACGCTTGGCAGTCTCGTGTAGATGATTACTCCCTCGTTCAGTGTGGCATGCTTTACAGCTTAGAACCGGGGCTCCAAAAGCGTTTTGAGCAACACGGAGCATATGAGATGTTCGAAGAGCCGAAAATGGTTTTCCAAGCTCATGCCCGGGTCGAGAGATATGAAGTCTCCGACAAGTTCTTCAGTTGTAAGATGGAGGAAAATAGTTCTGTCAGTGAGCACATACTCAAAATGTCTGGGTTGCACAACCGCTTGACTCAGCTGGGAGTTAATCTCCCGGATGACGCGGTTATTGACAGAATCCTTCAGTCGCTCCCACCGAGCTACAAGAGCTTTGTGATGAACTTCAATATGCAGGGGATGGAGAAGACCATTCCTGAGGTATATTCAATGCTGAAATCAGCGGAGGTAGAGATCAAAAAGGAACATCAAGTGTTGATGGTGAATAAAACCACTAAGTTCAAGAAGGGCAAGGGTAAGAAGAACTTCAAGAAGGATGGCAAGGGAGTTGCTGCGCCCGGTAAGCCAGTTGCCGGGAAGAAGTCAAAGAATGGACCCAAGCCTGAGAGTGAGTGCTTTTATTGCAAGGGAAGTGGTCACTGGAAGCGGAACTGCCCCAAGTACTTAGCAGACAAGAAGGCCGACAACACCAAAGGTATATGTGATATACATGTTATTGATGTGTACCTTACCAGCACTCATAGTAGCTCCTGGGTATTTGATACCGGTGTGGTTGCTCATATTTGTAACTCAAAGCAGGAGTTGCAGAATAAGCGGAGACTGGCGAAGGACGAGGTGACGATGCGCGTCGGGAATGGTTCCAAGGTCGATGTGATCGCCGTCGGCACGCTACCTCTACATTTACCTACGGGATTAGTTTTAAACCTCAATAATTGTTATTTAGTGCCAGCTTTGAGCATGAACATTGTATCTGGATCTCGTTTAATACGAGATGGCTACTCATTTAAATCCGAGAATAATGGTTGTTCTATTTATATGAGAGATATGTTTTATGGTCATGCCTCGTTGGTCAATGGTTTATTCTTAATGAATCTCGAACGTGATGTTACACATATTCATAGTGTGAATACCAAAAGATGTAAGGTTGATAACGATAGTCCCACATACTTGTGGCACTGCCGCCTTGGTCACATTGGTGTCAAGCGCATGAAGAAGCTCCATGCTGATGGACTTTTAGAGTCTCTAGATTATGAATCGTTTGACACATGCGAACCATGCCTCATGGGCAAAATGACCAAGACTTCGTTCTCCGGAACAATGGAGCGAGCAACCAACTTATTGGAAATCATACATACTGATGTGTGCGGTCCAATGAACGTTGAGGCTCGCGGAGGCTATCGTTATGTTCTCACTCTCACTGATGACTTGAGTAGATATGGGTATGTCTACTTGATGAAACACAAGTCTGAGACCTTTGAAAAGTTCAAGGAATTTCAAAATGAGGTAGAGAATCAACGTGACCGAAAGATAAAGTTCTTACGATCAGATTGTGGGGGAGAATATTTAAGTCACGAATTTGGTATGCACTTAAGGAAATGTGGAATCGTTTCACAACTCACGCCGCCTGGAACACCTCGGCGTAACGGTGTGTCCGAACGTCGTAATTGCACTCTATTGGATATGGTGCGATCTATGATGTCACTTACCGATTTACCGCTATCATTTTGGGGATACGCTCTAGAGATAGCTACATTCACTTTAAATAGGGCACCGTCTAAATCCGTTGAGACGACACCGTATGAATTATGGTTTGGGAAGAAACCTAAGCTATCGCTTCTAAAAGTTTGGGGATGCGATGCTTATGTCAAGAAACTTCAACCTGAAAAGCTCGAACCCAAGTCGGAAAAATGCGTATTCATAGGATACCCTAAGGAAACCATTGGGTATACCTTCTAGCTCATATCCTAGGGCAAGATCTTTGTTGCCAAGAACGGGTCCTTTCTGGAGAAAGAGTTTCTCTCGAAAGAAGTAAGTGGGAGGAAAGTGGAACTTGATGAAGTACTACCTCTTGAAAGTAGCACAACTCAGGAAGATGTTCCTGTGTTGCCTGCACTGACTAGAGAGGAAACTAATGATGATGATCAAGGTACTTCGGATCAAGTTACTACTGAACTTCGTAGGTCCACGAGGACACGTTCCACACCAGAGTGGTATGGCAACCCTGTCCTGGAAATTATGTTGTTAGACAACGGTGAACCTTCGAACTATGAAGAAGCAATGGCGGGCCCAGATTCCAACAAATGGCTTGAAGCCATGCAATCCAAGATAGGATCCATGTATGAAAACAAAGTATGGACTTTGACAGACTTGCCCGATGATCGGCGAGCGATAGAAAACAAATGGATCTTTAAGAAGAAGACGGACGCGGATGGTAATGTTACCATCTATAAAGCTCGACTTGTCGCTAAGGGTTATCGGCAAGTTCAAGGGGTTGACTACAATGAGACTTTCTCTCCCGTAGCGAAGCTGAAGTCCGTCCGAATCATGTTAGCAATTGCCGCATACTATGATTATGAGATATGGCAAATGGACGTCAAAACGGCATTCTTTAATGGCCATCTTAAGGAAGAACTGTATATGATGCAGCCAGAGGGTTTTGTCGATCCTGAGAATGCTAACAAGGTATGCAAGCTCCAGCGCTCCATCTATGGGCTGGTGCAAGCATCTCGGAGTTGGAACATTCGCTTTAATGAAATGATCAAAGCGTTTGGGTTTATGCAGACTTGTGGAGAAGCCTGCGTTTACAAGAAAGTGAGTGAGAGCTCTGTAGCATTTCTCATATTATATGTGGATGACATACTTTGATGGGAAATGATATAGAACTTTTGGACAGCATTAAGGCCTATTTGAATAAGTGTTTTTCAATGAAGGACCTTGGAGAAGCTGCTTACATATTAGGCATCAAGATCTATAGAGATAGATCGAGACGCCTCATAGGTCTTTCACAAAGCACATACCTTGATAAGATATTGAAGAAGTTCAATATGGATCAGTCCAAGAAGGGGTTCTTGCCTGTGTTGCGAGGTGTGAAATTGAGCTCGGCTCAATGCCCGACCATGGCAGAAGATAGAGAAAAGATGAGTGTCGTCCCCTATGCCTCAGCCATAGGGTCTATCATGTATGCCATGACCTGTACCAGTCCTGATGTAAACCTTGTCGTAAGTTTGGTAGGAAGGTACCAAAGTAATCCCGGCATGGAACACTGGACAGCGGTCAAGAACATCCTGAAGTACCAAAAAAGGACTAAGGATATGTTTCTCATATATGGAGGTGACGAAGAGCTCGTCGTAAAGGGTTTACGTCGACACTAGCTTCGACACAGATCTGGATGACTCTAAGTCACAAACCGGATACGTGTATATTTTGAATGGTGGGGTAGTAAGCTGGTGCAGTTCCAAGCAAAGCGTCTTGGCAGGATCTACATGTGAAGCGGAGTACATGGCAGCCTCGGAGGCAGCGCATGAAGCAATCTGGGTGAAGGAGTTCATCACCGACCTAGGAGTCATACCCAATGCGTCGGGGCCGATCACACTCTTCTGTGACAAGACTGGAGCTATTGCACTTGCCAAGGAGCCCAGGTTTCACAAGAAGACCAGGCACATCAAGCGTCGCTTCAACTCCATTCGTGAAAATGTTCAAGATGGAGACATAGATATTTGTAAAGTACATACGGACCTGAATGTAGCATGTGAATATATAGACCACAACACGTCCCTAGTGAGCCTCTAGTTGACTAGCTCGTTGATCAACAGATAGTCATGGTTTCCTGACTATGGACATTGGATGTCATTGATAATGGGATCACATCATTAGGAGAATGATGTGATGGACAAGACCCAATCCTAAGCATAGCACAATATCGTGTAGTTCATTTTGCTAGAGCTTTTCGAAATGTCAAGTATCATTTCGTTAGACCATGAGATTGTGCAACTCCCGGATACCGTAGTAGTGCTTTGGGTGTGCCAAACGTCACACTGTAACTGGGTGACTATAAAGGTGCACTACGGGTATCTCTGAAAGTGTCTGTTGGGTTGGCACGAATCAAGACTGGGATTTGTCACTCCGTATGACGGAGAGGTATCTCTGGGCCCACTCGGTAATGCATCATCATAATGAGCTCAATGTGACCAAGTGTCTAGTCACGGGATCATGCATTGTGGTATGAGTAAAGTGACTTGCCGGTAACGAGATTAGACGAGGTATTGGGATAACGACGATTGAATCTCGGGCAAGTAACGTACCGATTGACAAAGGGAACTGTATACGGGATTGATTGAATCCTCAACATCATGGTTCATCCGATGAGATCATCGAGGAGCATGTGGGAGCCAACATGGGTATCCAGATCCCACTATTGGTTATTGAACAAAGAGGCGTCTTGTTCATGTCTGCATGTCTCCCGAACCCGTAGGGTGTACACACTTAAGGTTCGGTGACGCTAGGGTTGATGAGATATTAGTATGCGGTAACCCGAAAGTTGTTCGGAGTCCCGGATGAGATCCCGGACGTCACGAGGAGTTCCAGAATGGTCCAGAGGTGAAGATTTATATATAGGAAGTCCAGTTTCGGCCATCGGGAAAGTTTCGGGGGTCACCGGTATTGTACCGGGACCACCGGAAGGGTCCCGGGGGTCCACCGGGTGGGCCACCTATCTCGGAGGGCCCCGTGGGCTGAAGTGGGAGGGGAACCAGCTCCTGGTGGGCTGGTGCGCCCCCCTTGGGCCCCCCTGCGCCTGAGCACACACATGCTCACGGCCATGAGCCATGAGCATGGCCGGCCACTAAGAGCATGCCACATACATGCATATATGAAACCAGATGCCTGTGGCACTGCTTTCAGATACATCTCCAGGAGCACTCTGTACCAGATATACCAGATATACTCAGACATGCAGGAGTAGGGGTATTATCTCTCCGGAGAGCCCCGAACCTAGGTAAACTACCGCGTCCTATTCGCATACCCGCTCCCGGGCCTATCAGCAGCAGTCTTGCCCTCACACGAAGCCACCTTGTGGCATATGTCGTCTTACACCCCCTGAGGGAGTCCTGGACTAGGGGGTGTCCGGATAGCCGGACTATCATCATCGGCCAGACTCCAAGACTATGAAGATACAAGATTGAAGACTTCATCCCGTGTCCGGATGGGACTTTCCTTGGCGTGGAAGGCAAGCTTGGCGATACGGATATGTAGATCTCCTACCATTGTAACCGACTCTTTGTAACCCTAGCCCTCTCCGGTGTCTATATAAACCAGAGGGTTTTAGTCCGTAGGACGAACAACCATTACAACAATCATACCATAGGCTAGCTCCTAGGGTTTAGCCTCCTTGATCTCGTGGTAGATCCACTCTTGTACTACCCATATCATCAATATCAATCAAGCAGGAGTAGGGTTTTACCTCCATCGAGAGGGCCCGAACCTGGGTAAAAATATCGTGTCCCTTGTCTCCTGTTACCATCCGCCTAGACGCACAGTTCGGGACCCCCTACCCGAGATCCGCCGGTTTTGACACCGACACCCCCCGTGAGAATACCACGACAGTTGACGCCCACCGTGGGGTGGTACTATGCTACCGCGCTGCTGCTGGTTTCGTAGTCCGGGCGGGACCATCTTCGTCTCCACCGCCGCGGCGTCGCGCCATCTCTCCGATAGCGCTCGGGTGCTTGACTTCGACCCGCCCCCAGAGCGGCCGCGCGGGACGGCGCGTCCTTGTCATCGGCGTCGCCACCTTCGTCATCACCACCGTTGCGACGCCGGCTGTCCGTCCGCGCGCGCCACGCGCGGGGCCTCGCTTCGTTGGTCGCGTCTGTCTGCGCACTACTCGTGTCTGCTGCCCTCCGTGCTGCGCTTTGCTTTGGCCGGAACGGGTGTTCTCTACTCCATATATCATCTATGCTAGCTAGCTAGATGCGAGTCATACAATGGTCAAACCACTAGCCATGCACCAGCCATATACATCCCAGACAACGCCCAGACTATGGCATGTATGTTGCTCACTGTGCCTCGTGCAGTCTCCGGCCATCACCGCGCCTAGCCGTACTGGCCATCCCCGCGTCTGCATCCGCCTGGCGCCTGATCCTACCGCGCTGCGCGTGCGCGTCCTCTGCTCTGCCACTGATGCACCTTCCGAGCTCGTCCTCCATGCATACGCACGGTGCGGCACCGATGCACCGCTCCAGCTTGCCCCTGCGCGCCCACTTCGCGCCTCCCCATGCCAGCCTCCGTGCGGCCGCGCCAGGTGGGCTGCGTGTCGCCGGTTCCTGCCATGGCCGACTTCTCCCGCCCCAGCAGGCGCCCCGCCCCGCGGCCGGCTGCGCCGCGCCTGTCGGCGTCTGGCTTCATGGTGCCACCCGGCCCTCATGGCTCTGGCCGGCTCGGCGTGTTGCCGGGCCCGCCCCGCGGCCGACTCCGCCTACATCCCGCATCGGGCCGACTCCCCGTCGCCGCCTCACGTCCGCTCCGCCTGGCCTCGCCCCCGTTGCCGCTTATGTGCTGCGTCCGGCTCCTCCTCATGCCCGACAGCCTCGAACCGGCTCCGGGTCGCCAGCGCTGCTCCGGCTTGCACTACCCGGCCGTGCCACGGCCTCGGTGCCGGTTCTCCGCGCGCGTCTCGCACCGGTGCTGGCTGCTGCCCTGTAGCTGGCCTCCCCTGCTCTGTTGCACCCCGGCTCCAGCCGGCTCCCGCCGCCAGCCCCTCGCGTGCGCCGGGTCGCCGCTCCCCCGCCGGCTCCCTCCCGCATCGACCTGGCTCTGTCCGCACCGCCGGGTCCCGTTGACAGCCGGCGTCCGCCTTCGCGTCTGCGCTGGCCGCCCGCCGGCTCACCACTCCGTCCGGCCCCGGTAGGCCGGCCCTCTGCATCGCTCACCTGGCCGGCTCTGCCCCGTGCCGACTGGCCGGTTCCGCCCGGCACCCGCGTGTTGGGCCGCCTCTGCCTGCATCCGGTTGCTCAAGCACAGAAAAGAGAAAAAGAAGTGGGGGGCCGGCTGAAAAATCGTCCGTCTGTCCGTCCGCCTGCTTCGCCACTCGGATGGCTAGACGCGACCCGGCTTGCCTACCCGCTTCAACGTCTGGCCAGTAAGAGCGCCGACACGGCTGCCTGTCCGCTTCGACGCCTGGCCGGTCAAGCCTCGACCCGAATCTCAGGGGCTACACCCAGTGGGTGCGCTGACGTGCCCCCGCGAGAAAGAAGACAAAGTAGTTGCCAGGAGATCCGGCCCGACTGCTCAGCAGTCGGCCCGAATCTCAGGGGCTACAGCCAGCGGGTGCGCTGACGCGCCCTTGCGAGGAAGAAGAGAAAGTAGTTGCCGGGAGATCCGGCCCGACTGCTCAACAGTCGGCCCGAATCTCGGGGGCTACACGCTTACACCCAGTGGGTGCGCTGGCGCATCCCCATGGAAGATTACAAGAAACAAAAACAAGAGAAAAAAGAACAGTTTTGTTCGGCTGCCAGCAGCCGGCAGAAGAGAAAAAAGAAGGCGCTGCCAGACGCCTCGCCGCTTGGCCGGCTCTGCCAAGCCGGCTCGGCCGCGTTCCGCTCGCCGCCCGGCCGGTCAAACCCTCCTTGAGCACCCGGAGGCTCGAGGGCTACACCCAGCGGGTGCGCCGGCGCGCTCCGCGAGTGCCGAGCCGTGCCGGTTGTCTTCGACGACCTCTGCCGCGACTACATGAAAATCAATGTGAGCTCCCATCCGCATATTTTTTCACCACGAGAGCACGGATAGCCTTGAGCGATGCTCGGGGGCTATCTCCGCATTTTATTACAGTTGCATCACTGTTCGCCCTGGCGCCAACTAGAGTTGGCCCGAGGGCTGGCCGCTTGGCTTGAGAAGTTTTTTCCCGTAGACGGCTTAGTAGCGTGTGCAGTACCAAAGGCCCACCTCTCAGCCACAGACCGCAGAGCGGCTGTCCGGCTAGCGAGAGCAAAAGCTGGAGGTCACCCCACGCGAAAAATGTCTGGGAAGAGAAACGCTTCGGGCGACCCGACCGTTTCCTTTACGAGTATCTGCTCAGTTAAATTTGCTCCCAGACTCTGAGTATTGTACACTCCGCTTCACGGCCCGCTCTCAGCCACAGACCGCAGAGCGGCTGTCCAGCGAGCGAGAGCACAAGACAAAAAGCAGAGGGAACATGAAAAAGATTAAGAGGGCTTGGACGAAACTGAGTCGGCAGCCTCCGCATAAAACTTGCAATGCTAAAAGCAAACATTTGATATATCTGCGTGGACTAACTTTGTCTTTTTCATGATCATTTCCAGGAACACTCGCCAAAAAACCTCCGCCCAACTTTACCAAGTTGCCCGGAGGCTTGGGGGCTACTATCGGAGTAATTGGCGACGGGTACCCCGAAGACGGCAAGACGATATTTCAATACCTCGGGGCTAGCAAAGCCCCTCAGTCTGACTGCCCGGCTGCTCCTGCCGGCTCCCTGTCCGACTGCTCTGCCCGGTCGGCTGCCGGCTGCTGACTACGCCGACCAGCCGGCTGCCGACCGCGCCGACCAGCCGTCTGCCGACTGCAGCCTAACCCGACACCGACAAGACACCGATGGGACGATCATACCGCAACGTCATCTATAGTGTACCGTGTAGCGTGTCCCCTGGGTACTGATTTATAAAGTACCCCAGGGGACAAGCACGACATGCACCATGCCACTAGCTATGCCTACATAGCTTGGCTTGTAAGCTACCCAAGGTAGCTTACAACCAAAGCCACTACCACCCATGCCACTAGCTAGCTTACACATTAAGCTAGCTACACACTATAAAAGGAGGCCTCATCCATCCATCCAGGAGGATGGACTCCCACGGCTACACACTCCCCGACGGCCATGCTTGGCCACTAGAGCATGCATGCTCACTCCGGACACACACATATACAGAGTCAGATGCCCATGACACTGATCCCAGATACAGCTCCAGGAGCACTTTGTACTGCCTGATGTACACCCCAGATATATACTCAGACATGCAGGAGTAGGGGTGTCATCTCTCCGGAGAGCCCCAAACCTAGGTAAACTAGCGTGCTACTCGCATACCCGTCCCTGGATATTCCGGCAGCAGTCTTGCCCTCACATGAAGCCACCTTGTGGCATATGTCGTCTTACACCCCCCGTGAGAATACCAACGCCACCACCCTTGTGGCACTTAAAGCAATACGTCAGTCAAATTATTCATCATGTCCACACATTGAATTGACGTGACAACATGCTGCACGTGAGGTGACACAAGAATCCCGGTGGCGTGTTCGGGTATTCTGGACTTCAGATTTGGAGTACCAGTTATCCGTCGAAATCTTTCATCATTCACTAAAAACAGTCGATTGATCATACATTGAGTACCATATAACTGGAATTAACTGATGCAAGTCCAAGAAGGATTGGCCGATGCTGCCGGCTGGCGTCAAGTTCGATCCCACGGATCAGGAGCTGATCAAGCACCTTGAGGCCAAAGTGAGTGCTGACAGCATGAGACCTCTCCCTCTCATCGATTTGTTCATACCAACCATCGACAGCGAGCACGACATATGCTACACCCATCCTGAGAAACTTCCAGGTAAGACACCGATCGACCGTCTACTTGCACAAACATATTTCTTTGTTTATAGCTCTATTTTTCTTTTTAGACGCAGACCTAGTGAAGCAATTACAATTTGACAGTTAATAAAAAGTGAAACAAGTGACCGCACACTACAAAAAAATACACATCCGTGACATTTTGGGCCGAACGATTTTTTTTCTGTCATACATATGACACTTCTATGACGATAATTGTGAAAACCCCGGTATCATCATAGATGTGGTGGGCTCCTACTTCTATGACAAAAAATCATGACAAAAAATGGGCTTTTCGTCCTGGGCGGGCCGGAGACACAGCTGCATGACATTCTTTGGGCCGTCCATGACGGAAATAACCGTGGTAGAAGCGAGGGCGAGGAAAATTTCAGGGAATTCCCGGTTACGGTGGGAGGTCGGGGGCCGAGCGATGCGCATTTCTCTCATACATGTACGCGTGTGTGTGCGAGTTGTTGGCTCTAACTGAACCCGAGCGAGGCGTTGGGCTCTAACTGAACCCGAGCGATTGCACTGCAGGCTACGCGTTACTGAACCCGAGCGATCGATCGATGGCTATTAACTGAACCCGATCAAGCGATTCCTTCGCTACTGCTGCTAACTGAAGCCGATCGATTGGATGAACAGTGAGCGTTGCAGGGGGGTTTGGATGAACAATGAGCGGTGGCGTTGCCTCTGGATGAACAGGACCTCGTGGTGTGGAGGGCTGGATGAACAGTAGACGGTGGAGGGGTGCCCTTGGAGGGGTGGTTGAATAGGACCCCGTGGTGTGGAGGGCTGGATGAACAGTAGACGGTGGAGGGGTGCCCGTGGAGGGGTGGTTGAACAGTAGCCGGTGGAGTACCGCGCGGTGGAGGCTGGATGAACAGGATCCCGTGGAGGCTGGAGGAGGTCGACGGTAGCCCGCGGAGGCTGGAGGAGGTCGACGGTGGAGATGAACAGTATCCCGTGAGGTCCCGTTTTGCGGTACGCCACACCCCTCCCGATGAACAGGACCCCCGTTTCGACCGTAGCGCTCCAACACAAGTCCGTTTCGTCCGTTTTGCGGTACGCCACACTCCTCCCGATCAACAGGACCCCCGTTTCGACCGTAGGAGGTCCATTTCCTCCGTTTTGCGGTAC
>NC_041383.1:248121259-248122085 GCF_002162155.2 Triticum dicoccoides | reverse complement strand
GGTACGCCACACCCCTCCCGATCAACAGGACCCCCGTTTCGACCGTAGGAGGTTCGTTTCCTCCGTTTAGCGGTACGCCACACCCCTCCCGATCAACAGGACCCCGTTCGGAACATAGGAGGTCCGTTTCCTCCGTTCTGCGGTATGCCAGGCCTCGTTTCCATCGCCTGTTCCTTCCAAGCCTCCCGATGAACACGACGGCGCATTCCGTTTCGACCCAGCCGGTTGGCTCCCACGCGTTCCGTTGCCTCCCGATGAACACGACGCATTCCGTTGCCTCCCCATGAACACAACGCATTCCGTTGCCTCCCCATGAACACAACGCATTCCGTTGCCTCCCCATGAACACGACGCATTCCGTTGCCTCCCCATGCTGTTTCTCCGTTTCGACCCAGCCATGTACACGAGCCCTCGCCATACGTATGTGCGAGTAGGCCTTCGAGACCCCGCCTGTATGTACACATATGTGTCCGTATTTTCTTTCTTGCACCCTAGCCGCCGTATGTACGTGTACATGCTACATGCGCACCTCTACTACGACACGTGCGCGCCTCTACATCCACCAGTATATATGTAGGTACACGTTCGCGACCAAAATGACAAGGCTACATACGCTTCGACCAGGTGGGTCCCGACTATCAGGCACTTCCTTGCGTGCGAAGATGTAGCTGGTGGGTCCCAGCAGTCAGGGGGGCGAATCATTTTTTTTGCCCGGACGCACTTCCTTGCGTGCGAAGATGTAGCTGGTGGGTCCCAACAGTCAGGGGGGGAATCGTTTTGTTTTTTTTGCCCGGACGCACTTCCTTGCGTGCGAAGATGTAGCTGG
>NC_041383.1:248107396-248120895 GCF_002162155.2 Triticum dicoccoides | reverse complement strand
CGGTGGGTTCCAGCAGTCAGGGGGGCGAATCGTTTTTTTGCCCGGACACACTTCCTTGCGTGCGAAGGTGTAGCTGGTGGGTCCCAGCAGTCAGGGGGGAAAATCGTTTTTTTGCCCGGACGCACTTCCTTGTATGCGAAGATGAAGCTGGTGGGTCCCAGCTGTTAGGGCGAAACATTTTTTCCGTGAAATACAGTGGCCCTTCTGGTGGGTCCCAGCTGTGAGGTGGAGGAATCATTATTCTCCGCGTAATAAGGAGGCACTTCCTTGCTGCGGCCATGGACGCAGCTGTCAGCCTCTCCATGTACAGTCCACGTCCGATGGAAGTCGTTCCTTGACCACGTTGACCAGGCCGCGTTGAGAGCACCACGGCGGTGGACGACGGCGACGCCTAGGAAGGGGACGACGCGGAGCCGGGGAAGACGCGGCAGTGGAAGCCCGCGCGAAGAGGAGTACGAGGGTTCACTGGTTCGGCTGCGGTGTGAGGCTGCCGTCTCCGCAGGGCCTGGCCAGCGGTGGGAATAGTAGGGGGCGGTGAGGCCTCCGCGGCAGCACAGCCGCCACGGGATGCAGGAGCATGCGGCACGACCGGCGCTGCTTTGGGCGGCTGGAGCAAGAAGACCAGAGGTTGAAGAAGCACTACGGCCGTTGGATGGACATCGTATGGTCACTGGAGCTAGAATCGTTCATATTGACTAAGTTGACAAAGCCCTCCGTCCCCGTCAACTTAGTTGGCCCACAAGTCATCCTCCCACTATGGTGGGTCCCAGCTAGCAGGGGGGTATTCATTTTTTTGTGCGTAATAAGGAGGCACTTCCTTGCGTGCGAGGATATAGCTGGTGTCCGACATGTCAGCGGGTGTCCGACATGTCCGACATATGGAGGCCCTTCCGGTGGGTCCCAGCTGTCAGGTGGAGGAATCATTATTTTGCGCGTACAGTCCACGGCCGATGGATGTCGTTCGTTGACCATGTTGACCAGGACGCGTCGAGAGCACCATGGCGGTGGACGACAACGAGGCCTAGGAAGGGAACAACACGGACCCGGGGAAGATTCGGCAATGGTTGCCCACGCGGTGGGGAGTACGAGGGTTTACTGGTCCGGCTGCCGTCGCCGGAAAATAACAGGAGGTGTGGGTGAGTAGAGGAATGGCCTGGCTAGCAATGAAGTAGGGTGGGGCGGTGCGGCCTATGCGGCAACACAGTCGGCCACGGGAGGCGGGAGCAGGCAGTCCCACCGGAGCTGGTTTGGGCGGCTGGAGCAAGAAGATCAGATATTGAAGAAGCAGCACGGCCGTTGGATTAACATCCAACGGTCATTGCTGCTAGAATCGTTTGTGGACTAAGTTGACAAAGCCAAAGTACACGTCAACCTAGTAGACCCACAAGTCAGCCTCCAAATCTGTCCCAAACAACATACAGCCCGAAATTTCTAGCCAGATTCAAATTAATTTTAAATCTAAATATACCTTAATTAAATTCAATGAAATTTTACCCGCACAAAAACAATGAAATTTGAAATATCAAAATCCGAAAGAAAACAATATTTTGGAACTAATTGCCTGTTTGCTGTATTTTTTCATTTTACAGCCCATTTCTTATTACTTATAGCCCATTTCTTATTACTTATAGCCCATTTTCTGGGCAAAATGCATCCCTCCTCATCTTGAAATATTTCATGCCCAACAGGGCGTAAAAAAGCAAGTAGGCCTATGTTGGTTATTCTGCAAAAAACAAAATAGCTGGCTAGCCCTTTTTCAGAAAGGAAAAAAACAAACTGGGCTGGTCATGTGCTAAACATATGAAATAAAAGCCTGGGCTAGACGGGCCACGGGTCCCGCACAACCCAGCTGATACCCTTCTCCGTCCCGAAAAAACAAAAATACTGCGCGCGCTGCTGGGTCCCTACTGTCATCCTCACCATGTACAGTCATCTCCTTATTCCTCTCGGTTGTTGACCATGTTGACAACGAGGGCGGCGCCGCGGCGAGCGAACCAAGGCGGAGGACGATGGTGAGGCTTCGGACGGGAACGAACAGGAGCCGGGGAAGATCACAGCCAGCCGTGGGAGGCGAGAGCAGGCGGTCCCGCCGGTGCTGGTTTGGCTTTGGCGGCTCGAGGAAGAAGAGACTAAAGAAACGCGACATACGTTGAATGTCAATCCAACGGTCAAGGTTGGCACAATCGTTTGTTGACTAAGCGGACACCAAGTAGCATACTTTTTTATATATAGGAAGAAAACTGCGAGGAAAATGCGTTCGTCTGCCGTCCTCCTCATAGGGAACGTTCACCACATAAGTGACTAGCACCCTTGGTTTTCAACCGAGAGGTCTTGGGTTTGAGTCCCAGGAACTCTCAATTTTGTCCTCCTTCCTTCCTCGCAAAAGGGAAAGAAAATCAAAGACTTGGGAAGGCGTACTGAACAAGCTAGTGTACCAGTAAAGAGACGTTGCCGAGTTTTAGAAAAAATAAAGATGTGCTCCTGTAGCTGGTTCAAATCCAAACCTAGACTATGACTATATATGGTGCTATGCTACTCTACAAGTAATGAAACTGACATATCCAACATTCGCTTCTCCTCTTCTCTACTTACTATGCCTAGCATCAGAAGCTCTGGCTGCAGCAACCATGTCCGCTGGCTGCTTGTCCACCTGCTCTTCAGCAGGCAACAACCAGATATGCGCCAAGTCACCACCCGTACCATCTCCTGTGGGTCTCATCACACCCCCGCCGGCACGCACACTGTAGCCGATTGCTCATCGCAACCCGCTGCCGTTGGTGTGGTGCCACTGCTGCAAATCACGCAGAGTCATCCGTCGCGTCTCAACCACAATCCGCAACCCTGGCCGAGTCTTCTACAAATGCCCGAATCATGGGGTAATAATATGTTGAAGTGTTGTTCTGCTGCTTTCAGTTGCTGATTTTTTAATAGTTTGGTTGATGATCTTCCAATTTGATTCGTGCAGAAAAGGGAAGATCCGTGTGATTTGTATTTATGGGAATTTGCTGATGTGGGGGAATGCAACTACGCTGATTATTTGGTTAGCCAAGGAATCCCAATACCAGCAGGTTGGGGTGTTGGACAAGTAACTGAAGGAACGACAGAAGAGGAAGATGCAGAGCAGAAGGTTAAAGATGCAGTTCCTCTGATCATGGCCAAGCAACAGCTGCTGAATGGCCTTGACATCAATGAGGAGATGAAAGAGCTTGTGAAGATAATGGGCAAAATCGATGTGCTCTGTAGGATGATTGTCTCTTTATTTGCAGTGTATGTAGCACTCGTGATGTATTCAATGGCTATGACATGAGCACTTTGCTGAAACTAGTAATGAATGAAACCTATGTAGCAGCTGGGCATAGTGTTGTGAACATCTAATGATTTCTATTAACGGAAATCAGGGGGTATCCCCTTTTGCTCATATAAATAAATAAATAGCAGAGGCCGTGTCGGGTCAGCTTTGTTCTCATTCGAAGACGTCGAGCAAATTGCAGTCCAACAACAAACTATGTCATCAAATTCAAGTTTCACAGCCAAATATGAGTACAACTAAACAACAATGTCATCAAGTTTTGGTTGTCATACAATCACCAAACACAAATCAGCATACATAATAAGTGATGTTCTCACAGCAAAATACTAAACAACATGTTCATCAGGTTTCAGTTGTCATAGCAAACACAATTTCACATAGTAGATAAAAAACGTCTTCTGACAGGCAAATATGACAAAAGCAATGTAATCATCATCCGCAGCAGCAGCATCAACATCTTCGCCATGTGTATCATTCTGAATCGTAATTCCCCATGGTGTCATCTT
This sequence comes from Triticum dicoccoides, assembly GCF_002162155.2. Classification (NCBI taxonomy): domain Eukaryota; kingdom Viridiplantae; phylum Streptophyta; class Magnoliopsida; order Poales; family Poaceae; genus Triticum; species Triticum dicoccoides. The sequence continues at coordinate 248,117,079 of NC_041383.1, read as the reverse complement.
CTTCTTCGTCCTCAACATCCTCGAACGTTGGCTTCTTCTTGATCAACTCTTGTATGTCCACAACACGACAGGAAATCTTTTCGCCGGCGTCATTGACGTGATGGTTCTCAAAGATATTAGGAACACCTGTGTTATCTTGTACATCAGGAGCAGTGTAAGCATCATCTTGTTGTGCAACTTCATTAAACGAATTCCTCTGCTCAAACCTTTGCAATACTCTCCAGTCATCACTACGTGCAAATGTGTCTTCCAAGAAAAATATCTGTGTTGCTTGATTTGCCAAAATAAAAGGCTTGTTGGTCTAGTACGCCGCCTTGACATTGATGGATTTGAAATAATCATCAGAGCTGGGTTTTGTGATCCTGGAAAACAGGTTATACCAACGACAACACAACAGAACCACACACCGATGATCCTCGAAACTGGAGATATACTACAACTGAACAATGTCTGTTATGTTAGCATACATTTCGGTTGTCTCTTTGTCATATGTATCCGTGCTCATGATGGCACTGTTTTGTGTCTTCCTGCCTTCGTCACATGCAAGGGTGTTGTAGCGCACATCTCTAACAACGCAAGATTCATAACGCTTACCTGTGTATCAGGACCCATTGCTAGTGAGTAAAGGGCATCATCAACTGCCTTCCCATCCTCCCGCATCTTCTTAACCTATGGTTAGAAAATAGACAAGCTGATCATCTTATGTACTCAATATATTAAAAAAACTGACAGTGCACTTCAAAAGCTTACATGGTTCTTGAACCATTTCACAAATCCTGCCACAACCAGTTTGTGAATGTTTCTTGGATTTTGCGGCAGTAACTCCTCTTTGTAGATGCTGCACAACATAGTGATCATGTCAAACATCTAAATATATAAGAATGTGCTGCAAGTTTAGTAGATTACGATGTATAAGCTGCAGTACTGCACTTACTTGATATAAGGTAGTATCCCAGGACAGTTATTCAACACATACCAAACCATTTTGTCCATATCTTTAGGTTTGTCCTCTTGTCGACTCTTCCCTGTAACTCGAACAGAATAATCGAAAACATTGAGCCCGGGATTGTCTTCACCCACCTCTTTGCTAAGCTGATCAGCTGTTTCAATGTATTTTGAGCAGAATGTCAACGCTTCTGTAGCAATGTAGGCCTCTGCAATGGAACCCTCGGGTCTAGCTCTGTTCCTAACATAGCCCTTGAAAGTGCCTAGCCGCCTTTCAATAGGGTACATCCAGCCATACTGTGCTGGACCTCTAAGTAGTGCCTCATCAGGTAGATGAATAGCCAAATGCACCATCACATCAAAGAAGGCTGGAGGATATATGTTCTCAAGGTCGCATAGGATAGTTGGTATCTTGTCTCTAAGACGCTCCAAAGCATCTATCCTGATATTTCTACTATGGAGTTCCCTGAAGAATTGTCCCAACTGTGCAACTGCTCTGTATAAGTCAGGGCGGCCCAATCCTCTAAGGATAACAGGTAAAACCCTTTCAGGGTTGGAAGCAAATCCATGTGGGAATCTCAAACGTGACAGGACCTCACAGAATTATTTTCTTTTTACCTTGTCCGAGACATACATAGCTGGTGCCATATCCCGTGGTTTACCTTCCTCTTGCACCTGCAAATCCTTTCTGATACCCAGGTGTGTCAAATCAATCCTAGATTTTAAGGTATCTTTCGTCTTGCCTTCAATATTAAGAAGTGTGCCAATAATGTTGTCACATATATTTTTCTCGATGTGCATCACATCAAGATTATGCCGTAGATCCAAATCTTTCCAATACTCCAAGTCCCACTAAGTGGACCTGCGGGTAAACAATAATCTCTCTTCTACCCTGCCATGCTTCCTTTTCCCGCTACCATTACCAGGATGGTTTCCTGGTGTAATATGTCTGACATTCTCTAATTCCACTTGCAACTCATCGGCGGTGAGCCTCTTTGGCGCATCACGGTTTTCATGCTTTGCATTGAACACAGGTCTTCAGTATTTTCTAGGATGCGGCTTGTCCTTGGCAAGGAAACGGCGGTGTCCAATGTAACAGATCTTGCTAAGTATTGCATATGACAACGGATTCCTGTCACAGCAAACACATGCATTGTAACCATGTGTCGTTCGCCCTGACATAGTGCCCAAAGCCGGATAATCATGGATGCACCAAATTATAACAGCACACAGAAAGAAATCAGCTGGCGGGCTGCTATATAGGTCTCGAGTGAGAACACCCTTCCATAGCTGTTGAAGTTCCTCCACAAGAGGCTCCATGAACAAATAAAAATCCTTTCCAGGACTTTTTGGACCCGGGATGAACAAGGCCATCATGTAGTTTGATTCTTTGGTGCAGACATTTGGAGGCATGTTGTAAGGGATAACAAGCACTGGCCACATGCTATATGTGGCGCTCCGGTGGCCAAATGGGTTAAATCCATCTAAAGCTAAGCCAAGTCTAATGTTTCTCGGGTCAGTAGCTAACTCTTTGTGTTTATCATTGAAGCTTTTCCACTCACTACCATGAGATGGATGGCTCATTACATTTTGATCTCTATACTCCTGGTTCCTAGAATGCCACAGTACATCCTCTCTTGTTTCAGCATCATGAAACAACCTCTGCAATCTTGGTGTAATTAGAAAATGTCTCAGAACATTATGAGGAATCCTCTTCACAGCATCGCCATCTTTCCATCTTGATGATTTGCATTTCGGGCATTCACTTAAGTTGGCATAATCCTTCCGGACCAGAACACAATTATTCTTACAAACATGGATCATATCATATCCAATTCCAACTGCACGAATGAAATTCTTCATTTTACTGTAGGTGTGTGGCAGCTCAGACGCATCTGGGAAAGATTTGCGGAAAGCAGCCAACATCGCATCGAATGATTTGTTGGTCATCCGTTCAGATGTCTTCACCTGAAGAAAGGTGACCATAGATGAGAATACTGACAGCTTATTTCCTGGGGTGACAGCAACGTTGCATTGTTCCAACATGCGGGCCCACCATTTTTCTTCTGAAGGTGAAAGTTCACGGAATGCACGAGTATTTTGTAGCATTGTTTCAATGTTGGTCAAACTCACTGGCTTCGCCACCACCACCTCCTCCTCCTCTTCCACCTGAGCATCAGGCAGATCAAGATGGTGATCTGCTGCTTCCACGTAGTCAATAACATTGACGTTCACAGCTTCACCATGATGAACCCACCTAGTATATGTGACCGACATCCCATACAAGTGTAGATGATTTTGCACAGTTGACTGGGGTCTTGTAACTGAATTCATACAACTGCTACACGGGCAGAGCACATCTGATTTCGGACCACCGTACTCATCTCTGATAAAGTTCATGAAGTTTTCAACCCCCTCGACATATGCAGCGGAGAATCTTCGAGCAGAAGTTATCCAAGTCGTGTCCACCTGTTAGACGTACAAATTAGTTCTTCTACTAGATATTACAGGAAAAACATATATGCTTTTTTATGAATTCCAGAAAAAAAATACCTAGGTCGATTTCTAAAGCTATGGCAAGATATTTGGACGAGCAGATCTAAGTAACAAAATATATGTAAAGCTAATTCAGCAAACAGATTTGAGTGCTAAATTATGGCAGGTCATTTTAGCAGTCAATGAGGCCGAGCACACAGCCATCAAACTATCGAAAGCCATCGCAGCAACAAAGATCGAGTATAAAACTGTGTAGAGCTATTTCACCTAATAGATTGGCTACTAGACCATGGCAATCTACGTCACAATAAATATATGGCAGGATATTTTAGCAACTAATCGGCCTTGGCATGCCATCTCAGCTAAGCAGATTGAGTGCAGAACAGGGCAAGGAAGCTTCTTAAGCAGAGCATATTGACAGTAAACTACTTCGGCAAACAGTGAGATTAACAGCGCCTATCAGCTAACATTCAGCGCTACACCGGTATGAATGGGGCCTTAGTCTAGAATGCGCGTACCGTGGGAGAAGCTGACCACCGTGCGTCTCCACATGAATGTTGCCAGCGGTGGCGGCGCTGACCGCCGTGCGCCTCCACAAGAATGTAGCCAGAGGTGGCGGCGCGGCTAGAGGACGGCAGTCTACGAGAGCGTACTATGGGAGCGAGAGGATCACCGTGCGTCCCCTCGACGAACCGCGACACCGACGTATCGGCGCGGCGGGGAGGGTGGCTTTGGCAGAGTGAATGGAGTGGAGGGGTCGGTATAGACCCTATGTGTTTATTTTACTTCGCATGTTAGATTTGTCTCGGTTCAATAAAAAGCAGAGTTGGTGATGATGGTGTGCCTGCCATCCTGCAATATAGGCCGTCCGATCTATATCTAACGGATAGGAAGGAAACTATGACAATTTACCCGCACTCCTCTCCACATTTGCAGATAAGGCTTTCCCTCATTCATCCTTTTCTCCCACAAGATCTTGATCTTCCGTGCAACGCACGGGCATCTTGCTAGTACTCCTACAATATGTATATTATTGTGAAAGTTCATATACAACGGCCGAGATTAATGCAAACGCGGCAGATTTTCATTACATTTCGAACTTTTATAGGATAGAAAAATAAAAGAAACCCGACCCTAAACCTATTCTATGGCAGCGACCGACGTCCTCCATCTGCGATCTCAATGTACGGGGGCGGGGTTCAAGACCCATGAAGTGAAGGTGCGGTCTCCGGCGAGGAAGAGTAGAACACGGGATACGGACCGGCCAGTTGGCACACCATGCCCTGCCGCCTCCCATGCCCTACTCATCCTCGGAGGAGTCCCCGACCTCGGCGGTGCCGGATGTTGGATGGCGGCAAGTAGGACGCGTGGCTGATCGTGCTCCCGTCATCGGCCGCCAGCGTGGCCACCGCTTGTGCGGTCGCGTCCGCGTCCAGCTACGCCGCTATTGCGTCGCGAGAGGTGACTTGAGCGAGGGCGGCGACCTCGAGCTTCATCCCCGAAGACAAGCTCTCTCACAGAGCGTTCACACTTGCGGTCATGGCGGATGTGGTGCCAGGTAGGAGGACGATGCGCTATGGTGTGGAGGTTAGCTGGGCGTTGCCACTTTAAGTAGCGCATTCCGGTGAGGCCAAGCGTCCGGGTGCGTCATTAAGTCATCGGAATTGGTTCCTCGGGCACCGAGCCTCTTAACAACGACATACGACCGGATGGCATGAATGCGGGCAGCTGGCGCCGGCTGGGAATGCACCGCACGACGACGTGAGGGACGAGGGTTTTGGTGTGCCAGGGTAGTCAGCTGCGGTTGTGGCAACGTTGGAGATGCCCTTTGCTCACATGCGATCCCCCCATGTCATTGAAAAAGCAAGACGACCGGCATGGTCTCAGGTCCAGAGGATGCAGTTGGCCATGCTACACCACTCCGCGGATGCGTCACGGCGCTCCGTGCATCCTCGACGAGCCGAGTGTTGGGGTGTGTTTGGATTGTGGCCAAAGTGCACTTTACCAAAATTTCGGTCATGACCCAAAGATTGGTCTTTGTTTGGATGGTTGCCATTTTTTTGGCATGCCAATGTACTCTAGCCAACTCTAGTTCATTTTTCTTGCCAATGTCGGCCAAATCATGGGCAACCAATACCTCAACCAAAATTTTGGTCATGACCCAAAGATTGGTCTTTGTTTGGATGGTTGCCATTTCTTTGGCATGCCAATGAACTCTAGCCAACTCTAGTTCATTTTTCTTGCCAATGTCGGCAAAATCATGGGCAACCAATACCTCAACGAAAATTTTGTCTACCCAATGCTTTGATGGGGCAACCTTGGGCACAAACCAAACATACCGTTGGTCGTGCCACAGCACTAACGCCACCCTCGGCACACTGAAACCGATCGTGTCTAGCAACGATATGAGCGTGTCGCTCACCCCGGTCGCCGTGTCCAGAGGCGGTGCTGGAGCTGCGCCCCCTTGTTGGCCCCAACGACCCACATGAACGGTTGTCTGTGGCGAGGAGGTCCTGGGCCAGCTCGTCCATTGGACTAGTCTGCGCTACGTCGTCCCGACGGGTGTGCCCCACATGTAGGTTTCCCTGTTTTCCCGGCCATATTCGAGCGTTAGTGCTCCGCGTTGCGCATTAGGCCTTTCACTATGTAGCCCAAGCGAGACAACTTATTGTTTATTTGAGCCGTTCAAGTATAATCATGTGGCGTTTGCTTATTTCTCATTCCTCTCCAACCCTCTTCTCCATCGATCATGTCGCCCTCCAGTCGACTCCATCCTCCCGCATGCCTCATTTGAACATTCCGCCGAGTATCATTCGCATGTACCCACCCTAGTCCTCTTTCAATAGATCTCCGGACCCCGAGATGAAATCGAGAGGGAACGAGTGGGGGCACGTGATACCTAAGGCGGATTCAAAATTTTGAACCGGTGATCATAGCATCCGCAAATCATATATAAAGGTTATTCAATGTTCGTTTCGTTTTTGAACGTACAATATACTCCCTCCTATCCTTTCTAGTTTACATATAAGTTTTATGTGTAGTCAAAGTATCTCTACTTTGATCAAAAAGGTATCAACATTCAACAACGCCCAATCAATATTGTTAGATTCGTACGTACTCCTAGATTTGTACTCGAGATGGTTTCCAATTTGACTATTGACAAGATTAATAGTACATGAGATGTATAATGTGAAAATTATATCATTGGAAACTCCTTTCACATATGAATTTGACCGTATGCTTTGTGTAAGTTGCATGTCATATATTATTACTCTAACATTTGGTCAAAGTTAGCCTCGAAAAACGCATTAGACCCTGTATGCTTTGTGTAAGTTGCATGTCATATATTATTACTCTAACATTTGTGTAAGTTGCATGTTATATATTATTACTCTAACATTTGGTCAATGTAGTATAGTGGAAGTGGACCCTCTGACGTAGGTATCCCTGCCTTACCCTCCCTTTCGGTCACTTACTGGCAGACCCCATGCTTGCTAGGCCCCGCATGTCAGTTACTCAATGGGTTCGGCCACGTCAGGGGATCCTCATCCGTAGTATACTCCCTCTATTTTTATTTACTCCGCATAAGACGGAGGGAGTGGTGGTATAATAAATGAAGCGGGCGGGGGAGGGGGAGGGATATCGGTTTGCTCTCAACTGCGGTCCCACAAGCAAGCGAAAACGCAAGACGAAGCACTTTCCATTCGGTGAGCGACATGGAGGGTCCAGCGTACCGGGCTGCAACGCGAATGCGACAAGAGCGATGTGTAGTCAAAACCAATTGACCGGTCGTCACCGAAACCACTATTCACACCAGAACCTTCGCTGCTCGGCCTACGCCATCCATTGCCCTAAAACCACACCAAATCTCCAGCCCATTCCCCCACCTTTCGATCCCCTAGCCCGCATCAAGCGTCCCCTAGTTCGCCGGAAAGCCATGGTGCTCCGCAAGATCACTTACTACAAGATGCTGACGCCGGAGCGCCGCGCAGAAATCGCGGCGGCGGTCGGTGCCACAGACCTTCGTTCCCAAGCTCGCTTTGCGGCGAGCCAATCCCTGAGTTCTCTGGAGCCAAGCTACGAGGAGGAGGAAGCCGATCCAATGTTCATGGCGGAGGTCGCAGCGCAGAAGGCCTCCGATGGGTATGAGACGATGGACGTCCACTTCGTGCCGGCGTCCGAGTCCCCCATGGTGCAGGCGGACCAGCGGTTCAACATGGCGATACTAAAGGAGAACCGGGAGGTAGAGGCTCAACTCGACGCGGAGCCCGTGCATGCCGCTGCCATCGAGGCTCTCCTGCAGGTGGAACCGGATGTCGTGGATGTGAACCGGGCGGCGGAGGCTCAACTTGAGGCGGAGCGCGCGGATGCCGCTGCCATCGAGGCCCTCCTGCAGGCGGAACCGGACGTCCTGGACATGAACCGGGCGGCAGAGGCTCGACTCGACATGGAGCGCGCGGATGCCGCTCTCATCAACGCCCTCCTGCAGGCAGAACCAGACGTTCTGGACTTGAACCGGGCGGCGGAGGCTCGACTCGACGCGGAGTGCGCGATGCGGCTGCCATCGAAGCCCTCCTGCAGGAAGAACTGGACATCCTCAACTTGAACCGGGCTGTGCTCTCGTCAGTGCAGAGAACCCGCACGCTCCGCTTGAACGAGTAGCTGGAGGGCGAGGACAACCACGGTGCGGAGACACACGTCGGCAGCGATGGCTGGTTCACGCTGGCAGCCAAAGACGACGAGGCCGTCTCTTTCCGCGAGCAGTGATAGTTTTTATTTATGTTGTTGTTTTATGGATCTTTTGCTGTGTAAAAACATATATTTGTTATGCAAGTCGTCTAACTTGGGTCAATCTACCATTTTAGGCGGTTGGATGAATATCCTACGTCTCCTAATCCTTCTTTCCTTCTTCCTCACCTCTTCTTCTTCCCCAACAAACCACCGCACGGGCCGTACGGATACTCCCCAACATGCGGTTGGATAAATATACTCTATGAACGAAAATTATGTGTCAGTGATAGGATGGCTGAGTTTCGTTTGTTCACATGCGACAACATGTGTCAGTGAGGGTGCGTTCCCTTGGTTGGGTTTGCGGTGTGCAGGAGCGACTGTGTGAGGGTGCAGTGCGACCGCGGCGTGCAGGAGCGATCGTGTGAGGGTGCGGTGCGACCGCGACAGCCGTGCGCAAGTGTACCTCCTTCTCATTTTGAAAACTTTAGGCAAGCTTGGCAAAAATGTGTGGCGAAGTTTGGCAATGCAAGGCCTATACCCAAACAGGATAAGTACGTACGTACTAGGAGTACTAGTGTTAAAAAAGAAAGGCGGGGTTTTCCTTGGCGGGATTTAATCGATACAAATCCTCGTTTCCCGTGTCAATTAATGCATATTTTTTCTCCAAAGAACAAAGAGCTAACCATCTCACTCCTCATCGCTTGATTAATGCAGCGCCATGCAAACCAACCTTCTCACTTCCGCATGCATGCAGGTGATATTAATGTCCTTGGTTGCTAACCCCATCAATTTTGCCTCGATTAGTGTTAGTGGCCCTTTGCAAATTGTAATTTTGATATACTAGCATTGTGTGCAAAAAAATGGAGGTAGTAACTATATTTGACTTCCTTCCCCATTGCGGTGACGTTGACGATATCTTTTTTTTGTGGTTTGGTGAAGTGCGTTCGACGGAGAACACCATTGAGGGAGACCACGGTAAGTCATTCGCAAGTGCTGCCTGCAAGCCGAGACGACCGCCTTATTTGCATCCAGGAAGTCCTTTACTAGTACTACTAGGAGTACTAGTGCGGTGAGATGGTTTCTCGAAGAAGACGATGGAGAAGCGGAGTCAGCGAAGAGTGAAATGATGGTTGCTTCGTCCATGCTTTTGTGATTTGACGCCTCACTGCTTTGTGATTTGTGATAGAAGGGACAGGGTAGTAGACTCTGTGCTCTATACTGTACTACATGCGTCCAAGCATGGGAGAAAGAGGAGAGACGTTGCATTTTTCTTTTCCTTCAATCAATCAATCAGGGAGCTTCGGTTCCATCTTTTTGGCTTTGGCAACACCGTCCACAATGGTTCCCACGATGCCAAAAGCTATTTTCACATTTGGCTACACATTGTGGATGCCCTTAACCATACCACTTGGTTTTGCTCCTATGTGCTATCTATACAAATCTCAATTATATTGATCTAAAAAATTATAGAATCAATATTAGTAAAAAGGAGGTGATTTTGCCGCGCGGAT